>NC_059256.1:1811028-1853528 GCF_017591435.1 Portunus trituberculatus | reverse complement strand
TTTGGGCATTTTAAGACAGTTTGGCATGTTTTGAGGGCATTTTAAGACAGTTTGGCATGTTTTGAGGGCATTTTAAGACAGTTTGGCATGTTTTGAGGGCATTTTAAGACAGTTTGGCATGTTTTTGGGCATTTTAAGACAGTTTGGCATGTTTTTTGGGCATTTTAAGACAGTTTGGCATGTTTTGGGGCATTTTAAGACAGTTTGGCATGTTTTCTGGGCATTTAAAGACAGTTCGGCATGTTTTCTGGGCATTTAAAGACAGTTTGGAATGTTTTTAGGGCATTTTAAGACAGTTTGGCATGTTTTTGGGCATTTAAGACAGTTTGGCATATTTTAGGGCATTTTAAGACAGTTTGGCATGTTTTGGGCATTTTAAGAGTTTGGCATATTTTGGGGCATTTTAAGAGTTTGGCATTTTGGGGAATTTAAAGACAGTTTATACATTTAAGGACAGTTTGGCACGTTTTTAAGACATTTTAAGACAGTTTGGCACGTTTTTAAGACATTTTAAGAGTTTGGCACGTTTTATGACATTTTAAGACAGTTTGGCATGTTTTTAAGACATTTTAAGACAGTTTGGCACGTTTTTAGGACATTTTAAGAGTTTGGCACGTTTTGGGACATTTTAGGAGTTTGGCACGTTTTTAGGACATTTTAAGACAGTTTGGCACATTTTTAGGACATTTTAATGCAGTTTGGCATGTTTTAGGCATTTGAAGACAGTTTGGCACGTTTTTAGGACATTTTAAGAGTTTGGCACGTTTTAGGACATTTTAAGACAGTTTGGCACGTGTTTAGGACATTTTAAGACAGTTTGGCACGTTTTTAGGACATTTTAAGACAGTTTGGCACATCTATAGGACATTTTAATGCAGTTTGGCATGTTTTTAGGGCATTTTAAGACAGTTTGGCTACAATAAGACTTCATGGACATTAGGAAGGATGTATGGAGGTCAGAAGATTAATGACAAGTCTTCACTATTTCAACGGCATAACTCTCTCTCTCTCTCTCTCTCTCTCTCTCTCTCTCTCTCTCTCTGCAGGTTGTCAATCATATACCCCGGGCAAACGGTCTCTGCAGAAAGGACAGTCTGGCAAGAGCTCTGCAGAAGATGAAGCACGTTTATGGAGCTCTCTACGACTTTATGTGAGAGAGAGAGAGAGAGAGAGAGAGAGAGAGAGAGAGAGAGAGAGAGTGTGTGTGTGTGTGTGTGTGTGTGTGTGTGTGTGTGTGTGTGTGTGTGTGTGTGTGTGTGTGTGTGTTCTGGCTCTAATCTAGTGTAAGGTAATATACTCTCTCTCTCTCTCTCTCTCTCTCTCTCTCTCTCTCTCTCTCTCTATTTGGCAATATGATTCAAATAGTCGTATATATATATAACTAACTAACTAACTAACTAACTAACTAACTCTCTCTCTCTCTCTCTCTCTCTCTCTCTCTCAGCCCAGCCACGTACCTCCTTCCCTGCGAGTACACAAAATTAGTAGCAGAATACACAAGACTCACCTACCAAGCCAAGAATGCTACTACTACTACTACTGCTGCTACTACCACCACTACTACTACTACTACTACGGCCAACAGTGGTGGTGCTGGTGGTAGCGCTGGTAGTGGTGGTGGTAGTGGTAGTGGTGGTGGTTCTGCAGGTAAGTGCGTGGTGGTGGTTGTGGTCGTGGTGGTGGTGGTAGTAGTAGTAGTGAAAATAATAATAATAATAATAATAATAATAATAATAATAATAATAATAATAATAAACAAGAGAGAAAAAAGGAAGAAAAATTAAAAATAACTAAAATTCTCTCTCTCTCTCTCTCTCTCTCTCTCTCTCTCTCTCTCTCATAGGCCTACCCTCCCCACCAGAGGCCCACCCCCCCACCCCTCACAATATTTGGATTTGTAAGCCTATTGGAAGCTCGCAAGGAAGAGGCATAACAATATTCCAGGTTAGTGTCTGTCTGTCTGTCTGTTTGGCTATGTGTGTGTGTGTGTGTGTGTGTGTGTGTGTGTGTGTGTGTGTGTGTGTGTAAGGAGTGGAGGTACTGGTGAACTCTTGCATTAGAGGTGGACAGAGTAGTGGTGAATGATTGAACACACCACCACAAACACCACAAAACACACCAGAAACACCATAAAACACCTAAAACCATCCCAAAACATCAAAAACACTCCAAAGCATCCAAAATCACCATAAAACATCCCAAAACACCCCAAAACACACCATAAAACACCAAAACTATTGAAAAACATCCCAAAACACCCCCAAAAACACTTATATTCACCTCAAAACCATCCCAAAACATCACAAACACCCCAAAACACCACAAAACATCCAAAAACACAATACCCATCCTAAAACACCCAAAATACCCAAAATGCAATAAAACATCCCAAAGACACCCCAAAACTACCCCAAAACTCACTAAAACTATTTAAAACACCCCAAAACATCCCAAAACACATCAAAATTATCTAAAAACACCCAAACACCCCCAAACACACACCAAAACTCACTAAAACTACTTAAAAACACCCCAAAACACCACAAAAAACACCCCAAAACACCACCACAACCTAACCTAATGAATCACCCCCACAGGACCTGCATGAACTGAGCTATGCGTCAAGTGCCGTGGCCCAGCGGTACATCGGAAACCCTCTGCTGGTGGGCGGCTACAAGTGTGATATAAGACTGTATGTTCTGGTCACCTCCTTCCTGCCCCTCACTGTCTACATGTACACTGAGGGCATTGTCAGGTGTGTGTGTGTGTGTGTGTGTACAACTGGAAACACTGGTGAGGCGACAGAACAATGATGAATGACTGAGAGCACACTAACCTCACCTCACCTCACCTCACCTCACCTCACCTCACCTAACCTAACCTAACCTCACCTAACTTAACCTAACCTAACCTAACATCTTTTCCCACAGACTCACTACAAACACTCTCAACCAGTCACACAAACCTAACCTAACCCAACCCAACCTACACTAACTTTCTAGAGACACCAGTAAACCAAACCTGACCCAACCCAACCCAACCTAACCTAACCTAACCTAATTTTTCAACAGGTTTGGCACAGAAAAATACAGCCTGACAGCTTTAGACAACCTCTACAGTCACCTCACAAACACATCACTGAATCGACTTGGCCCAGGCTACAGAAAGGAGAAGGACAGAGTCGGAGAGGGTAAGGATGGGATGATGTGTGTGTGTGTAGGGGGGTTGAATGGGTTGGGGACAGAGTAGTGGTGAAGGATTGAGAGTACTGGTTAACTCTTTAGGGAGGTGGACAGAGTAGTGGTGAAGGATTGAGAGTACTGGTTAACTCTTTAGGAGGTGGACAGAGTAGTGGTGAAGGATTGAGAGTACTGGTTAACTCTTTAGGGAGGTGGACAGAGTAGTGGTGAAGGATTGAGAGTACTGGTTAACTCTTTAGGGAGGTGGACAGAGTAGTGGTGAAGGATTGAGAGTACTGGGGGAGGTGGACAGAGTAGTGGTGAAGGATTGAGAGTACTGGTTAACTCTTTAGGGAGGTGGACAGAGTAGTGGTGAAGGATTGAGGTACTGGTTAACTTGGGAGGTGGACAGTAGTGGTGAAGGATTGAAGGATTGATTGGGGAGTGGACAGAGTAGTGGTGAAGGATTAACTGGTTAACTCTTGCATTGGGAGGTGGACAGAGTAGTGGTGAAGGATTGAGTACTGGTTAATTGATTGGGGAGGTGGACAGAGTAGTGGTGAAGGATTGAGAGTACTAGTTAACTCTTGCATTGGGGACGTGGACAGAGTAGTGGTGAAGGATTGAGAGTACTAGTTAACTCTTGCATTGGGGAGGTGGACAGAGTACGTTTTACCCCAAACCAAACCAAACCTAACAGAAGCTAACCTAATGATCCCAAACTAACCTTAACCTAACCCAACCTGATATAACTTTTCTCTCACTCAATTAGTCTATTAAAGCTTTTTCCTTCATCAGTCTCTACTCCAAACCTAACCTAACTTAACCCAGCCTAACCTAATGATCCAAACCTCAAATCCTATCTAACCTAACCTAATTAATTTGTTCTCTCAATCAATCTATCAAATTTTTTTTCATTTATCTGTCTGTACTCCAAACTAACCAAACCTAACCTGACCCCAAACTTAACCTCACCCAACCTAACGGAATCTAACCTAATGACCTAACCTGATATATCTTTTTTCTTTCATTCAATCAATCTATCAAATTTTTACCTTTCTCTGTCTCTACTCCAAACCTAACCTAACCTGACCTAACTTAATTTAATGATCCAAACCTTGAATCCTATCTAACTTAACCTAACCAAATTAATTTCTCTCATTCAATCAATCTATCAAAATTTTTCCTTTCTCTGTCTGTACCCCAAACCTAACCAAACTTAATCTAATCTAACCTAACCTAACCCCAAACTTAACCTAAGCCAACCTAACCTAACCTAATGACCCAAAACTGTAACCTTACCTAACCTAACCTATTTTTTTTTTTTCTCTCATTCAATCAATCTATCAAAATTTTTCCTTTCTGTCTCTACCCCAAACCTAACCCAACCTAACCTAACCTAACGACCCCAAACTGTAACCCTAATCTTTCTTTAATCTTAACTAACCTAACCAAACCATGCTTCTCCTAGCCTTTAACTACAGCCCTCCCATTCCTCTTGACTCTAATTCCTTACATCCCCCACTTAGACTTTAACTGCCCCACACCCTACTGACTCTAACCTAACCCCCTTCCTTTAGATTTTATCCCCTTGTTTCCCTATTCCTTGTGGTGACTATTTGGTGATTTTCTACAGCTTCACAAACTCATGTGGGTATTAAAATAGTGAAGACTGTGACCATTAATCTTCTGCCCTCCATACACCCTTGCTAATGTCAATAAAATGGTCTAATGGTACACAAAACTTAAGGTAAAAATCTGTCCCAGTAATGAAGGGGTTAAAATAGTGAAGACTGTGGCCATTAATCTTCTACCATATACCCTTCCTAATGTCAATAAAATGGTCTAATGGTACACAAAACTCAAGGTAAAAATGTGTCCCAGTACTGAAGGTGTTAAAATAGTGAAGACTATGGCCATTAATCCTCTGCCCTCCATACACCCTTGCTAATGTCAATAAAATGGTCTAACAGTGCACAAAACTCAAGGTAAAAATGCATCCCAGTACTGAAGGGGTTAAAATAGTGAAGACTGTGGCCATTAATCTTCTGCCCTCCATACACCCTTGCTAATGTCAATAAAATGGTCAAGTGGCACACAAAACTAAAGGTAAAAATGCATCCCAGTACTGAAGGGGTTAAAATAGTGAAGACTGTAGCCATTAATCTTCTGCCCTCCCACACCCTTGCTAATGTCAATAAAATGGTCAAATGGCACACAAAACTAAAGGTAAAAATGCATCCCAGTACTGAAGGGGTTAAAATAGTGAAGACTGTAGCCATTAATCTTCTGCCCTCCACACACCCTTGCTAATGTCAATAAAATGGTCAAATGGCACACAAAACTAAAGGTAAAAATGCATCCCAGTACTGAAGGGGTTAAAATAGTGAAGACTGTAGCCATTAATCTTCTGCCCTCCACACACCCTTGCTAATGTCAATAAAATGGTCAAATGGCACACAAAACTAAAGGTAAAAATGCATCCCAGTACTGAAGGGGTTAAAATAGTGAAGACTGTAGCCATTAATCTTCTGCCCTCCACACACCCTTGCTAATGTCAATAAAATGGTCAAATGGCACACAAAACTAAAGGTAAAAATGCATCCCAGTACTGAAGGGGTTAAAATAGTGAAGACTGTAGCCATTAATCTTCTGCCCTCCACACACCCTTGCTAATGTCAATAAAATGGTCAAATGGCACACAAAACTAAAGGTAAAAATGCATCCCAGTACTGAAGGGGTTAAAATAGTGAAGACTGTAGCCATTAATCTTCTGCCCTCCACACACCCTTGCTAATGTCAATAAAATGGTCAAATGGCACACAAAACTAAAGGTAAAAATGCATCCCAGTACTGAAGGGGTCAACCGCAGCCTCCTTATGACTACCTAACTACTGCTTGTATTACTTTGGTTTCTTATCTACAAGAAAAAATATTTAGAGCGTACATTGGGTTTACTTTGGCTTGTTATCTACACAGGTACAAAATCTACTTTGGAATGTCGGAGTAAAACGTTATAGCACATGCAGAGTACACCGCAGCACACGCATGTATACGAATATTAGCATCAATTTAGCTCCATATTGCTCTCTCATATTGACAATTTTCCAAGGCAACACAGACGGCTAGCAGTTTTTTTTTTTTTTTTTTCAATTTCACTTTATAATAAACTAGAAATCTTGCCAATCTATCACTAGTACTATAAAAATATCATTAAAAATGCTTTATTCTCTCATTATGCCAGTTTATCAAGGCCACACAGACGACTAGCCGAGTTTTTCAAGGGCCTTATAAACTAGAAATCTTGCCAATCTCCCGCCAGAACCATAAAAACGCTTTATCCTCTCACCATAACTTTTCAAAGGCCACACAGACAACTAGCCGAGTTTTCAAGAGCTTCGCCTTATGATGAACTAGAAAGCTTGCCGATCTATCGCCAGAACCACAAAAATATACTTAAAAATGTTTTATTCTCTCACCACGAGTGTTTTTCAAGACCACAGAGACAACTAGCCGTGTTTCCAGGACAGTTTTTCCTTATAATAACCTAGAAAATTTGCAAGTCCATCACCAGAATCGTAAAAATAGCCTTAAAAACACAAATATCTTGAACTGAAGCCTTTGGAAAGCACTGATGCCTTGCTATAAATGCTCTCACCACGACAATTTTACAAGGCCGCAGAGACGACTACCCAGATTTTCAAGACAGTTTTTCCTTATAAACTAGATATCTCGCCAGTCCATCACCACAATGATAAAAAATAGCCTTAAAAAACATGAATATCATCAAATAGGGTCATTGGAAAGCAGTGACGGCTTGCTCTCTCTCCACGAGTTTTCAAGGCCACAGAGACGACTAGCCGGGTTCTCAAGACAGTTTTTCCTTATTATAACCTAGAAATCTTGCCAATCCATCACCAAAATCATAAAAATACCCTTAAAACATCAGTATCATCAACTAGGGGCATTGGAAAGCAGTGATGTGGAGAGCATAGCGTTTTGGTGTACGGAGCCAAGCAAGATCTTTCAATTCCTTGTTTGTGCTTCAGTGTTAAGATTTTTTTTTTTTTATGTATGAGAGATCCAGTCAAGAGCACCACAATGTTTAAAAAAAAAAAAAAAAAGGCTCACTTGATGTTGGATCCATGTGATACGGTAATACTACTGATAACTTACAGAAAAATGACGAAAATTGGGTTGAATTGTCGGAATGCATCCCTGACTCTGAGCCATCAACTCGCTCAATAAACTGGCTGGTGCTGTGGTCTTTACTTCGTACGTCAAAATATCACGAGATTAGGAGGAATTTAGGAAAAGTAAAGCACTGGTCTTTTTATACTATCTAGATAACACACAAGGTAACAAGCCTATCTCTGGAAATTAATAAAACCATGGCTAACATACCAAAGGTGTCCAGATGCTGCAGGAATGACGTCTGTTGTGCCCACATGAACCTTCACGAGTCGAGATCTCCGAGCTTGAACCGTGAGGCGTCTTCACATTCATTCTGGTGACAATTCAATTCAATTCAATAGTTTTATTGTTGATTTTACAACAAAGAAAAATGTCGGATCTTGCCAACTATTCCCTAAACCGTTAGTATTACAATATTGTACATTACAATTTTAACAAAATGAAGAAAAGTTTACAGAAAATACAACTATTATTGCAGTATCACATTATTTACCATCTATAGGCAAACAGTGGATGTTTTTTAATGATTTTGGGTATGACATTATTATCTATGAAATAATAGATCATATAATGCTTCCTGTGTCCCTGCGGTCTGAACTGTTCAATTAGTGGGCAGCATTGTACATAGTGCTGTAGTGAGTGACCTCCTGGCCTTACACATAAAGCACAAGGCTCAGGTTCAGCTCCTCTACAAACCTCCCAATAATATTTATATCCAAGTCTAAGTCTCATAGTAATTAAGTCCATGTGACTGTGTCTGCCATATGTATACTCATTCTGGTGACTATTTTGTGACTTTACTTGGCTTCAGAAACTCATGTGGGGGGTTTGAATAGTAAAGACTGTGGCCATTAATCTTCTGGCCTCAATAGACCCTTCCAGTACCATGAGGCATCTTCACATTCATTCTGGTGACTATTTGGTGATTTTATTCAGCTTCAGAAACTCAAATGGGGGTTAGAATAGTAAGGACTGTGACTCTGTCCACCTCCCCAATGCACGAGTTAACCAGTACTCTCAATCCTTCACCACTACTCTGTCCACCTCCCCAATGCACGAGTTAACCAGTACTCTCAATCCTTCACCACTACTCTGTCCACCTCCCAATGAAAAGAGTTAACCAGTACTTCAATCAATGATCACCACTACTCTGTCCACCTCCCCAATGCAAGAGTTAACCAGTACTCTCAATCCTTCACCACTACTCTGTCCACCTCCCCAATGCAAGAGTTAACCAGTACTCTCAATCCTTCACCACTACTCTGTCCACCTCCTCAAAAGAGTTAACCAGTACTCTCAATCCTTCACCACTACTCTGTCCACCTCCCCAATGCAAGAGTTAACCAGTACTCTCAATCCTTCACCACTACTCTGTCCACCTCCCGCAAGAGTTAACCAGTACTCTCAATCCTTCACCACTACTCTGTCCACCTCTCCAATGCAAGAGTTAACCAGTACTCTCAATCCTTCACCACTACTCTGTCCACCTCCCCAATGCAAGAGTTAACCAGTACTCTCAATCCTTCACCACTACTCTGTCCACCTCCCAATGCAAGAGTTAACCAGTACTCTCAATCCTTCACCACTACTCTGTCCACCTCCCCAATGCAAGAGTTAACCAGTACTCTCAATCCTTCACCACTACTCTGTCCACCTCTCCAATGCAAGAGTTAACCAGTACTCTCAATCCTTCACCACTACTCTGTCCACCTCTCCAATGCAAGAGTTAACCAGTACTCTCAATCCTTCACCACTACTCTGTCCACCTCTCCAATGCAAGAGTTAACCAGTACTCTCAATCCTTCACCACTACTCTGTCCACCTCTCTAAAGAGTTAACCAGTACTCTCAATCCTTCACACCTTTCTCTGGCACACTCTGGAACTCCCTGCCTGCTTCTGTGTTTCCATCTTCCTACCACTTCACTTCTTTCAACCCCTTCAATACTGAGACCCATTTTTTATCATGACTTTTGGGTGTGATTAGACAAATTTATTTGCATTAGGAAGGATTAAGAAAGGTCAACGGAGGTCAAAAGATTAATGGCCAGAGTCTTCACTATTTTAATCCTCACATAAGTTTCTGAAGCTGTACAAAATTGCCAAATAGTAACTGAGATGAATATAAAATGCATGGTACTGAAAGAGAGAGAGAGAGAGAGAGAGAGAGAGAGAGAGAGAGAGAGAGAGAGAGAGAGAGAGAGAGAGAGACATCAATCCCTTACTTTTGGATAACTCTAAACTCCTTCAGTACTGGGACACTTTTTTACCATGAAATTTGGGTACGATTAGATTTTTATTTGCCTTACCAACGGTCTACGAAGGTCAAAGAATTACTGGCCAGAGTCTTCACTATTTTAATCCCCTTATAAGTTTCTGAAGCTGTATAAAATCACGAAATAGTAAGCAGAGTGAATATGTAAATGCGTCATGGTACTAGAGAGAGAGAGAGAGAGATTTATCCTTCACTTTTGGATAACTATTGCTAACTTTAAGAGAAATGGCAACCCAGTAGACATTTTTCCCCCCATTTTCTTGTTGTCCTTCACTCTCCCCTCGCATAAAGATAAATAAATAAATAAAACATCTCGCGCCAAAAACTATCCATGACGCGAAGATTATACCAAGCCAGAATAACACCCAGTAGGCAGTGGCACCCCTCCCTTGACTCTAACAGCACCCACTCCCCCAAGGCTGCAAGTGGACCATTGGTGAACTGCGGCGTCACTTGCGAGGGTGTGGCAAGAATGACTGGTTACTGTGGCAGAGGGTGTGGGTGTTGGTGTGTCTGACCTTACTAACCCAAGTTGGCTCAGTACCACATCACCATAACTGCTTTGAACTGTATGGCTTTGATATCCTGGTAAGTAGTAGTGGTGGTAGTGGTGGTAGTGGTGGTAGTGGTGGTAGTAGAAGTAGTAGTAGTAGCAGTAGTACAAGAAGAAGAACAAGAAGTAGTAGTAGTAGTAGTAGTAACACACCCACAACACCACACAACATCCCAAAAACACCCACACCACCACCACCACAAAACCCAAAAACACCACAACACCACAAAACCCACTTACACCACCACCACCACCACCCACAACACCACAAAACACCACACAACACCCCAAAAACACCCACACCACCACCACAATACCCAAAAACACGACAAAACACCACACAACACCTAAAACACCACTCACAATACCACAAAACACCACACAACACCCCAAAAACACCCACACCACCACCACAATACCCAAAAACACGACATTAACACCACAAAACACACCCACAACACCACAAAACCCACCAACACCACAAAACACCACACAACACCACAAAAACACCCACACCACCACCACAAAACCCAAAAATACCACAAAATACCACACAACACCTAAAACACCACCCACAATACCACAAAACACCACACAACACCACAAAAACACCCACAACACCACCACAAAACCCATAAACACCACTAAACACCCTTTAACCATTACAACACTCTTGGCAGATAGACGAATTCCTCCGTCCGTGGCTTTTGGAGGTCAACCGGTCACCATCCCTCACTCACGACTGCCATGTGGACAGAATGGTGAAGAAACCTTTGCTTCACCACCTCTTTGACTTAGTAGGTCCACCAAGAGTACCTGAACCACTAGCCAGGCCTTTACGAACCCCCTTTCTGCTTCTACTAGCCAAGAGACACACTCAGTCACCTTTCACAGCTGCCCTGCATTTAAACCGCTATAGAAAACTCATACATTGTGACAGGGAGGAGGGGAAGGGTCTAGCAGGCAGGGGGGGGCATGTGGCTAATAGTACTGCCAGGGGTTTGAGAGGAAAGGAAGAAAAAGGGAAGGGAACAGTGAACAGGGGTAGACGATCAGGGAATGGCTGTATTTGCAAGAGCATTTCAGGGGTTTCTAGACGTGATGGGAGGGATGTGGGTGATGGGAAGTGGCCAGCTAGGTGTGGGGAGTGGGTCAGAGTGTACCCATTCAATGCCGCAACACTACACGCTGGCAGGGATGCGGCATATTTGAAGTCTGGTGTCGCAGAGTTGACGAAGTTTAGAAAGGGGTGTGAGAAGGCTGCCAGAACGCATACCTTGGCCACAGCTCCCTCACCCACACTGGAAAGGGCTGTGAGGGGCAGTCTGTGGAGGGATACTGTGCTCTGGTGCCCCCCATCATAAAAAAAAAACGAATTTGTGGCAGCCTACAGTCTGCGCCATCTTGAAAAACGTGTCACGGATTTTCTTGTTCTTGTTGTTCTTGTTCCTGTTTGTTGTTGTTGTTGTTGGTGTTATTTCTTGATATTTGTATTGTGTGGAATTAAAGTGTTGTATTGACCTGTGTGGCTATCGCTGACCTTATCTAATCTATTTCAATCTACCGTGACCTTTGCTATCTTTTCTATTTTTCCAAGGCCTAACCTAAATTCTTTTCTTTAAGCTAGCATACCTTGATCTATTTTTTTTCTTTTCTTTTTTGTCCTACCTAAACCTAACCTAACCTCACCTATTTTTATTTATTTATTTATTCTTTCTTTTTCCATCCCTGCCTAACCTAACCTAACCTAACCTAACCAAGCCTAACCTGGTCTTCTCTATTTTTTTTCTTTCTTTTTCCATTTTTCAAACCTGGCATGTCCTAATCAATTTTTTTTTCTAACCTAATAATTTTTTTTTTCTATTCAAACCTGACTTGTCCTAAGCTAACCTTATTTTTTTAACAGACCATTTAGACCGAATTTTCTTTCTATATGGCTTGTCCGAACATAACTTTTTTATTTCATAGCCTGTCCAAATCTAACCTAATATTTTTAACAGACCATCCTAACCTAATCTTTTCAAACTAGTCTGTCCGAACCTAACTTTAATTTTTTCCTGGCTAGTCCGAACCTAACCTAATATTCTTTTATATGGCCAACTGTAACCTAACCTAATCTAATCTTTTAACATAGACCATCCTAACCTAATTTTTTTTTCAAACTAGCCTGTCCGAACCTAACTTTCTATTTTTTTCCTGGCTTGTCTGAACCTAACCTAATATCTTTTTTAAAACCCAGCCTACTCTATCCTACCTTAACTTTTTTTTAAACATAGCCCATCCTAACCTTACCTTTCTAAACCTAGCTTGCCCTATCCTAACTTTTTCCTTTTTCTGACCTGCCTGAACCTAACCTAACATTTTTAACAGACCATCCTAACCTAATCTTCTTTTCAAACTAGCCTGTCCTACCCTATCTTTAATTTTCTCTTGGCCTGTCCGAACCTAACCTAATATTCATTTAAACCGATCTTACCCTTCCGTACACTATTTTTTTTTTCAGGCCAGCCTAACTTAACTTTTCCAAGCTAGCCTGTTCTACCCTCACCTTTCTCTACAAACGTACTAATGGCAAACACACACACACACAAAGAAAAGGAGAAAAAAACACAAACATACTCAGAAAAACAAACGCACAATAGCATACTCAGAAAAACAAGTAAAATTAGGCAAACACATGGAACACAAACATTCAAACACACACACAATAAATAATAAAAAATAAAAATAAATAAGAAACACTCGCAGTAAGTCGGAAAGCTTCACCAAACACACCAAAACATACTCGGAAAAACAAACAAAAATTAAATAAACACACAAACAAGAAAAACTGACAAAATAAAATAAGTGAAAAAAACACTCACAGCATATCGGAAGCTTCACCAAACACCGCCACCACCGCCACTGCTGCTGTCGTCATCTATATCTTCAGTGTCTTCCCTCTATCTTCTTGTCTTCCCTCATCATCTCAAGCACCATCTGATCAACTGTGACCTTTGACCTGCGACCTGTCTTGTTGTTACTGTTGTGGTTGTTATTGTTACTCTTAAGGTTCAAATCTGCAATCTTTAATCTGTTTATTTTGAGAGAGAGAGAGAGAGAGAGAGAGAGAGAGAGAGAGTGTAGGTATAATCATGAAATACCTTGGTGCTTTCAATCTTCAGCATTTATTTGACTTATTTCCAGCGTTTGTGGATCACTGGTAAGGACAGTGGCACATGTTTTCAAGGAAGGTTTTCCAACACTAGTGACAGATTAACAGGACTTATACCTTATCAATAACTTAAGGAACACTCTTGAAAGCCCCACTAGTCATCTCTGTGGCCTTGGAAAAACAGTGGTGGTGAGCGAGGGGTGGGCTGGTATCGAGTGGCTGGGTAGAGGTCTTTGAAGGGACAGTGAGGCAGGCTTGTGATGGCCATACACCGGTGATGGCTGGTCACTGTTTGCCTCTTGGCCACACCACACCACACCAGCTTCCTCAAGTGGTAGCCTTAACTAAACACACGATGACACACCACACTTGTTGCAACACACACACACACACACACCACATCTTGCTGC
This sequence comes from Portunus trituberculatus, assembly GCF_017591435.1. Lineage (NCBI taxonomy): Eukaryota > Metazoa > Arthropoda > Malacostraca > Decapoda > Portunidae > Portunus > Portunus trituberculatus. The sequence goes on along the minus strand of NC_059256.1, from coordinate 1,839,765 downwards.
ATCCACACACACACTCAAGATACAGTAATCATACAGTAAGGTTCACAATACTGGACTATACACATTTATTCAACCACCACCACCACCATCACCACCTCAAAAGTGGACCCTCATGTGCTTGGCAATGTCACTCTTTGTCTTGAAACACTTGCCACAAACATCACACTTGAACTCCCTCAAGCCAGTGTGTCTGAAGGCGTGGCTGTTGAGAGCACCAATGGTAGGGAATCCTTTGCCACACTCTTCACATTTGTGGTTCATGACACCACTGTGTGTCAGGCTGTGTTTGGTGAGTTCATACTTTGTGGTAAATTTCTTGCCACACTCCTCACACTCATAATTCTTAATACCGCTGTGTCTCAGCATGTGTGTGGTGAGTTCATACTTTTTGGCAAATTTCCTGCCACACTCCAGACACTCATGATTCTTAACACCGCTGTGTATCAGGCTGTGTGTGGTGAGAAGAGACTTTGTACTAAATTTCTTGCCACACCAAAGACACTCATGATTCTTAACACCACTGTGTGACAGGCTGTGTCTGGTGAGACCAGACTTTTTGGTAAATTTTTCGCCACACTCCAAACACTCATGATTTCTAACACCGCTGTGTATCAAGCTGTGTGCGGTGAGAGTAGACTTTGTGGTAAATTTCTTGCCACACTGCTGACACTCATGGTCCTTAACACCACTGTGTGTCAGGCTGTGGTACCTCAGCCCACTTCTGTCTTTATACATTTTACCACACAGCTGACACTCAAACCTGGCCTCTCCTCTGTGGCCAGAGCTGCCTGCCTCATGGTGACTCCCACCTGAGGCAGACTGCTGCTGCTGCTCCTGCTGCTGCTGCTGCTGCTGCTGCTGCTGCTGCTGCTGCTGCTGCTGCTGCTGATGCAGCTGCTGCAGCTGCTGCTCCAGCTGCTGCTGCAGCTCCTGCTGCAGCTGCTGCTGCTGCTGCTGCAGCTGCAACAGCTTCTGCTGCTGCTGCTGCTGCTGCTGTTGCTGCTGCTGCTGCTGCTCCTGCTCTTGCTGCTGCTGCTGCAGAGCACTCATGGTGATGCCTAGCCATGGACATAACATGGACCATCCTACAGCCCAGGGAGCCTCACGGAACGGGCTGGCAAGGTTGGTGGCAGGCGGGTTAGTGGCCTGCTGGACTCTGGCCTGGCCTGACATGGTGTGTGTATCCTGGGAAAAAAAATTCAAATTCAGCAGAACTGGGAAGAAAAAAAAAAAAAAAAAAAGGATAACATCATTGAGTAGCAATCATACAAAATGAATGAGTCAGATTGTCCGAGAGAAACAATAACGTCTCTAAGCAAACACTGACACAACAAACACCAACCAAGTAGTAAACCACAATGCATTCACAACAATATATTGAAGGAAGCTTTACTTACATCAAATAAACTTAATCTTTTGTGACGGGCTTTCCACCACCTCACACAAACTAAGATGCCCACTAACCACAACACACACACACACACACACACACACACCCAGGGCTGCTGGCACCTACCTAACCTTAACAAGCAAACAAACCACCAAAGACAGAACACTCACACTGCTGTATCATTTGCTGCACACACTGATGTATTGTGTGACATTAAAGAAGCACACCCAAGCACTGCACAGATGGCAACCCTGTTGGCCAGTGTTCACTCACTGGTGATGTGTAAGTGTTGAGTGTTGTGACACTAGGCAGGCAGGCAAGCAGGCACACTAGGGATGGAGGTTCCTTACAAGGTGTATCCTCTCCCCCCTTCCCACCCTGGTGATGTCATCTTGGCCATCAACAAAACAGCTGCAGACTGTGCAGCAGCAGGACAGACTGGACAGCTCCCATGCACAGTGACTACAAAACTGTACACACCAGCTGGCTGAGCCTCTAAGACTGCCACGGAGCAAGTCCCTGAATGACGGGCTGTCCCTCCAGCCCTCCAGTGGGGCACCATTACACCCAGCAAGGGGTAGCTCAGGTGTGGCCGGGAAGTAGAAAGGCATGGCGGTGACAGCCATGAGGATAAAAATGGTAAGATGGTGAGGTAGTCTGAAGAGAGCTAAGCTGTACATGAGGGCCAACATGGATTCCAAGCCAGTGACAAGTGTGGCACTAGTGAGCCAGTGTGACAGCAGTGTGCAAGATGCGGGACACAGCAACAAGGTCCACGTGGCCTGTCCTGACTCCAGCAGAGGTGGCGGGAGAGTGGCACGTGGCATTCTGGTGCACAAGTGAACCACTGTGGGGACACACCAAGATCCAGGACAAAGGCATCCCAGCTTCCTCTCTCACAGGTCACAAAGAGTCACCATCCATGGCAGCCTGCTGGAGTGCAGCAGCAGCAGCGGTGGCAGCATAGGTAGTGCATAGTGAGGTTGGGTACTGGGTCCCCTCCTCTTCCTGGTGGTGGAGGATATGGACAGAGACTCTGAACATGCATGAGTGATGTCCTCAGAAGTGGACCCTCATGTGCTGGGCAATGTCACTCTTTGTCTTGAAACACTTGCCACAAACATCACACCTGAACTTCCTCAAGCCAGTGTGTCTGAAGGCATGGCCATTTAGAGCACCAATGCTTAAGAATTTCTTGCCACACTCCTCACACTCATGATTCCTGATGCTGCTGTGTGTCAGGCTGTGTCTGGTGAGTTCACCTTTAGTTTTAAATTTCTTGCCACACTCCTCACACACATAATTCTTAACATTGCTGTGTGTCAGGCCATGTCTGGTGACATATAACTTAGTGGTAAATTTCTTGCCACATTCCAGACACTCATAATTTTTCACATCACTGTGTGTCAGGCTGTGTGTGCTGAGATGAGCCTTAGTTTTAAATTTCTTGCCACATTCCTGACACTCATGATTCTTAACACCGCTGTGGGTGCTGTGTGTCAGGCTGTGTGCGTTGAGATGAGACTTTGCAGTAAATTTCTTGCCACACTCCAGACACTCATGTTTCTTAACACCGCTGTGTGTCAGGCTGTGGTACCTCAGCCCACTTCTATCGCTAAAAGTTTTATCACACTGCTGACACTTAAGCCTCGCCTTTCCTCTGTGGCCGACACTGCCTGCCTCCAGGTGACTCCTGCCTGAGGCAGACTGTTGTTGCTGCTGCTGCTGCTGTGGGGCACTCATGGTGGTGCCATGGCCTGTCCTGCAGGGAGCCTGGGGGGAGGTGGCTGGAGTGGTGGGTGGGCGGCGGGGCGGCGGTGGTGCTGCATGACAAGGGAAGTACAGTCATCAGTGGTGGTGTGTCTCGCCCATAATCTTAACAATGAAGTGCATAGTCATGCAAATGTTGGCTACCACAGAAAGAGTCGCTTGTTTCTGGCTGTGCTTCACCTTATATTCAGATCATACATACATACGTACATGTGTATTCATTGCAATGTTACATACACCTCAAACTTATTAAAGATTACCACAACACCACCACCACCGTGCTGTACCTAACCTGTAACATAAAATTTAATGTAACCTAACCTAACCTGCCAAGTAATGTTGCCTTGTTGGGGAAGGCAGAGCTTAGCGGCGTGAAGCTTTGGTTAGACACAGGCACACCACCACCACCAGTATATCTAAGGCTAACAGTAAGAACAGTAGGCCTGCCACGTACTTGTGTAGGCCTAAGTTGGCGGCGAGACAGTACAGAGTAGGCGGGTGAGTGGCGGCCAAACACACACGCTCGCTTCTCTTCCACCCACACAACACACACTCAAAGGAAAGCGGAAGGGCACACTCGCACAAACTTTCATTTGGCCACATCTTTCATGCTTTTCTCTGTTATTTACCGCTATACAGACCGTCACGCTGAGCACAAATAAAGATTAAAGGATGAAATAATGGTGTGCTGTTTGTTCAAGTCTGTAAAAGTAAGAGAGAATAATGTCACGATGTGGATGTTAAGACTGCACATATAATTATTCAAACTTGCAAAATCCCAAGGCTCAGTAGCCAGTAGCCAGGAAAGAACCACAAATATCGGGTTGGACTCTGAAACATTTAGGTTCAAGGCAGAGATGGGAAGGAACCTCGATCCATACTCCATACTCCTCCTCTTCCTCTTTCCCAGCCACCTTCACCTCTAATAAGCTATTACTGTTACTCTTTCTCCTCTCCATACTCTCTTCGTCCTTGATCATTTCTCCTCCATCTTTTAAGGCTAGTGTGTGCGGCTTTCCTGGATTTCCGCTCTTCTGACCAGCTCCAGAGTGCCACGTAGGGTTTACATATATACCACGGTATTATTCAGCTCTAATAGAATAAAATACTCAATATTTCTATGTGCACGAAAACACAATGTCATGTAAGGCACTCAAGCATGTCGATGCACGCTTGTTCGTGTGTGCGGTTCCCAACAATATAGCCTCAGGGCGTCACTCACACCATAGACAGATAGACGGCGGGATGGGAAGACGCAGGAAAGCGGTGAATAAGGTACATATCTTATTTTGTAGTTTATACCAAATGTCACGGTGCCAAATTGAATGGATGTGTATTTTATCACTTGTGTAATATTCTGAAAGTGTTTTATACCAGTGGGTTGTGTTATTATTAGAGAAACTGAATGAGAACTTTGTCCACAGTTCTTACGGTCAAGTCATCAATAAACTGTCAGAAGGAAATACTGCTTTTCCTCTACCCTACGATGATGGCTGTGATCAGTATAAAACAAAACCACCCTGTCAGTCACTAGAGAACCTGCGCGCGGCCATACCTTGAGTGTTTGCATTTTCCGCGGATAAAGATAAAAACGAGGTAGCATCTAAGAGGCAGACTATTACATTCCTTTTGTTCTCTATTTCTACCGCATCTGTTCATGATTGTGTGTTCTTGACAATACACCACAGAGAACTGATAAGCAGTATAGGAATATACACATTTTCTCATGCATATCCATCATCTTATCTGTCATATATTATAATCTATCTATCCATCTATCCTAATTTTTTTTATTTTCCTCGCATCTGACAAGAAGACTTGCTGAAAGTGACAGACACAACACCATCACTCAGGACAGAAAAGGTTGCACTATTCCACTGACTTGAATGTAATGGAACAAATCTATGAAAATCTTAGAGGTGTGCTGTTCAAGACTCCTGGAAATTGAAAGGACTGAAAGGCGAGCTACACAACTGTCTAGGGAATACTTTGAGGGAAGGCAGGAAAGAACACCCAGTTATCTTGACTCTTTTTATGTACCAGGGAAAAACTGGCCGAAGGAAACATAAAACTATAAATAAAAGACTCGTTTCTGGATGCCAGTCCCCTTACACGTCTGAGAGAGTTAGCCCAAAAAAAGGTTTAAATGTCTTGAGATCTCCCTCTTCAATGAAGTCATCATAGGAATTGAAATACAGAATCAGGCAGAGAGTTCACACACCACAACACAACACAACACACACATACTGAACCAAAACGCCAAGGATGAATTGTATAGTGTAGTGTATCGACACGCTAATCCTTCCCCCACACCACGGCTTAAGGGTCACTGGGCAAGAAGAGAAACACTGGTGAACAACAATATATTGGTCACAACTTCACATCTCAGTACAGTCAGATCTACAGGGGCCTTGGAAGGAATCAGTCATCACACACAGGTACACTTAACCCCTTCAGTACCACAAAACATTTCCATATTCATTCTGCTCACTATTTGCTGATTTTATACAGCTACAGAAACTTATGTGGGGATTAAAATAAAGAAGACTGTCACTATTAATCTTCTGGCCTTCACAGACCATTCCTAATGTTAACAAAACTGTCTAACCCTACACAAAACTCAAGGTAAAAATGTGTCCCAGTACTGAAGAGGTTAACCAGTGCTCAGATATGCCTCACTGACATTGTTACACTACTCAATCTAATGAAACAGACATTTTAGACTGTAAATATATGTAGCTAAAAATATTATGAGACACACACCAACTTAAGATGTAAACCAATTATGTCAAAAATATCATTAAAGCAGCACTGGTTAATGGTTATAGAGATAAAAAGATACTTTATAATTAAACAAACCCCAGTGGCCTAATGAAACTCCAGGCAGTGATTTGATCAAGGGACTCACTCACGCACACATACACACACTGCCTCTCCTTACACCTCACAACACAAACACAGTACATACAACACTGCCTGTAAACTCCAATACAACAAAGTCCACACCCCTCACAAGATACACAAGGCTAGGTGTAAACTACTACTACTTTCTGTCTTACAACCCACAATACACAAAGTACACACCCCTCACAATACAACAAGTACAAAACTAGGTGTACACTGCTTCCTTCTACCTTTTATCCCAGTATACAACAAACACACTCCTTGCAATAACAGACCACAGGGGTGTGCTGTCCTTACAGGCACTGCTACACATGACAACAGTGTAGTGTGTGCTGAGGTGACACTATCATCAATGTATCCTGTGGTGTGGCAGGCCAGCGTAGCATGGAGTCACGCAGGCATCCAACACACACCAATGTCCTGAAACAAATGCATTCATTAATACATTATCTTCAACACAACACACACACTGAGTGCTGACTCATATAGTGATGGGGGCTGGGGGGCTGGCCTGGGTTATGTGTGTCCTCTCAGACCACATCCTGCTGTTATACAACCACTACATACATTCATACATATACAATCCTGTATCTATGTATCTTTCACTGAACACCCTTCCAGGAGCCCAGTACACACTATGCATCATGTATCAGCCACACTGACAGGACACACACTGCACACACTGGAACGCTGACCTTCACCACCACACCCTTCCTCTCACACTCACCACCACCACCACCACCACCACCACCACCACCACCACAGTCCTTTAGGGTCCTCACAGCCAGCCAGCACCATGCATGGTCTTCTCACCCCTGCAGCCTCATACCTCACACCTCCACACCCCCAGTGGTGAAGGGAAAGTGCCCTAAGTGCTGGTCTGTCTGTCTACTTGTCTGTGTTTCAAAAGGTGTATCTAGTACCACAGTGACTGACAATGTCCTTATTTTTTATTCTGACATGGTACTTGCACTGCCAGGTTAGGTAATGGAATAAGGTATTACTACTCCAATCACCTCCACCACTTATGTTTTCACTCTTACTTCCACTTACTTACTTACTTACTTGCTTGCCTGCCATCTTGAGCCCCGCCACGTCCTGCTGGAGATGGAGAGCCTTGGTGACACCCTCGGGAGACCGCTTCCCACTGAAGGCGTGCTTCACCTGGCAGTGCCGAGGAGTAAATACTGGAAGGTCAGGCCAAGGTCAGGAGGAGGCAATGGGAGAGGAAAAAGAAAAAAAGAAAGAAACACACTGTCCACCACCACCACCACACACTCCCAAAGGCGTGGCTGTGGCCCCACCAGTCCACACAACACACCACCTCAAAAGTGGATCTTCACATGCCGGGCAATGTCACTCTTAGTCTTGAAACACTTGCCACAAACATCACACTTGAACTCCTTCAAGCTAGTGTGTCTGAAGGCGTGGCTGTTGAGTTTATCAATGGTAAGGAATTTTTTGCCACACTCCTCACACTCATAATTTCTAACACCACTGTGTGTCAAGGTGTGTCTGGTGAGGCTACCCTTTGTGATTAATTTCTTTCCACATTCTAGACACTCATAATTTTTAACACCACTGTGTGTCAGGGTGTGTGTGGTGAGGTTACCCTTTTCAGTGAATTTCTTGCCACATTCTAGACACTCATAATTTCTAACACCACTGTGTGTCAGGGTGTGTGTGGTGAGGCTCCTCTTTGTCGCGAATTTCTTTCCACAATACAGACACTCATAATTTCTAACACCACTGTGTGTCAGGGTGTGTGTGGTGAGGCTACCCTTTGTGATGAATTTCTTTCCACATTCCAGACACTCATAATTTCTAACACCACTGTGTGTCAGGGTGTGTTTGTTGAGATCAGACTTAGTGATGAATTTCTTTCCACATTGCAGACACTCATAATTTTTAACACCACTGTGTGTCAGGGTGTGTGTTTTGAGGTAACCCTTCCTGGTGAATTTCTTTCCACATTGCAAACACTCATAATTTTTAACACCACTGTGTGCCAGGGTGTGTGTGGTGAGGCTACTTTTTGTGGTGAATTTCTTTCCACATTGCAGACACTCATAATTTTTAACACCACTGTGTGCCAGGGTGTGTGTGGTGAGGCTACTCTCTGTGGTGAATTTCTTTCCACATTGCAGACACTCATAATTTTTAACACCACTGTGTGTCAGGGTGTGTGTGGTGAGGTGATCCTTTGTGGTGAATTTCTTTCCACATTCCAGACACTCATAATTTCTAACACCACTGTGTATCAGGGTGTGTGTGGTGAGATTAGACTTTGTGGTGAATTTCTTTCCACATTGCAGACACTCATAATTTTTAACACCACTGTGTGTCAGGGTGTGTTTGTTGAGATCAGGCTTAGTGATGAATTTCTTTCCACATTGCAGACACTCATAATTTCTAACACCACTGTGTGTCAGGGTGTGTCTGGTGAGGCTACGCTTTTCAGTGAAGTTCTTTCCACATTCCAGACACTCATAATTTCTAACACCACTGTGTGTCAGGGTGTGTGTGGTGAGATTAGACTCTCTGGTGAATTTCTTTCCACATTGCAGACACTCATAATTTTTAACATCACTGTGTGTCAGGGTGTGTGTGGTGAGGTGAACCTTTCTGGTGAATTTCTTTCCACATTGCAGACACTCATAATTTTTAACACCACTATGAATCAGGGTGTGTGTGGTGAGATCAGACTTAGTGATGAATTTCTTTCCACATTCCAGACACTCATAATTTCTAACACCACTGTGTCTCAGGGTGTGTTGTCTAAGTCCTTTTCTATATGTAAAACTTTTATCACACTGCTGACACACAAACTTTTTCTCTCCTCTGTGGGTGGAGCTGCCTGCCTCCAGGTCACCATGGCTGGACCTCCCCAAACCTGAGGCAGACTGCTGCTGCTGCTGCTGCTGCTGCTGTTCACTCATGCTGCTGCCCGGCCTCACCCCTCCACTGCAGGAACCCTCTGAGCAGTCGGCCAGATGGAGCCACGTCAGAGCCCAGCAGGGCACCCGGCCTGGACACCTGCAACAACAGTGATGGTGAGGACACTGAGAGCCACTGGACACTGGCCACAGCCAACAGTAATTCTCTGGAGAAAAAAAGGCCCACTTGAGTGCCAATCCCTAGATGCATGACAGAGAAAAATTAAACTTGAGAGGGTAAATGTGTTGGAACCTTCCTCTTGAAAGAGTTAAAGTCCCAGGAAGGTGGAAACACAGAAGCAGGCAGGGAGTCCCAGAGTGTACCAGAGATAGGGATGAGTGACTGAGAGTACTGGTTAACTCTTGCATCAGAGAGGTGGACAGATTAGAGGTGAGAGAAGGAAGAAAGTGTAGTGGTGGGGGGGGAGGCATGCTGATACCTAGACCTGAAGAGCAGTTGGCATGAAAATAGCAGTAGAAGACAGCAAGAGATGCAACACTGTGGTGGTGAGAGAGAGAGGCTGCACACAGTCACTCAGTCAGTCAGAGGAGACACGTTGATAGGATGAAAACTTTTCATTCCAGCCTGTGTAAAAGATCAGTATGAGTGGACCACACTCCATACATGTGGAGCACACTCACCTGGTTGGCCCAACCAATAGGAGAGGACCCAAAGTGGCAAGTTTTCAGTGTTCGCTGTCTGGTTCAATTGAGGACTGGGTCAGCATCACCTCACAGTACAGACCAGTCGTCTCTAAACACTGTATTACAATGTATCTTTTGATTCACCAAGCTTTTACTCCTTCCAGTATTTTCCTGTTGTTATTTCACTATGATATTTCCTTCTAGTCACTTGAGTTTATACAGCTAACATCATTATATAGAGCAAAATATTGTGGCCTGGTGCACCAAGCTCTTTCAGGTGGGGCAGGCAGCACGTGCCGCACTTGACGGAGTGTTCACACCATGCCTGAGGGTGGTTCAAACGCTGGCACTTGTGGCAACTCACATACGAGTGCAGGGAGTACAGTAATACTCTGCTTAACAAACGTACGTCTAACGAATTTCCGGTTTAACGTACTATATAAAGTTAGACCAAAAAAATCTGCATAACGTACAACCACATTCATTTTAGCGAATTTTCTGGGTTTGAATTTGCCGGGTGAGGGACCGAACGCAGCACCTTCGCTGTGATTGGCTGGCTCCCTGCCTCTGTCTCTAGCGTGTAGCCAGAAATATAACTTATTTTTGGAAATATAAAAACTGGGGTCAGGAATATGTTCCAAATATAGACCTAAAGAAGAAGGAAAGAAAGATTGGTTTAATGCAAGGTGTGCTAGGGCAAAGGAGAAATGAGATGGAGCATGGAAAAGGTGGAGAAGAAACAGAAATCCAGAAAATAAGGAAAACTTCAAAACAGCAAGAAATTAATATGCTAAGGTGAGAAAGGAAGAAGAAAAGAACTATGAAAAGGACATTGTCGAAAATGTAAGGAACAACCAAAATTGTTCTACAGATTCATAAATGGAAAAATAAGACAAAAAGAAACAATAGAAAGGTTAAAAGGAGAGAATGGGATGGTGGAAGACCCAAAAAGTATGGCAGAACTGTTAAATAGTAAATTTCAGGAGGTCTTTACTAAGGAATCCAAATTTGAAAGACCACAGGGTAATAGAGAGACTGTCTATATGAAAGAGATTAAAGTAACCAAGCTTGAAATAAAAAAGTTGATGATGGAATTGGATGAGGAAAAGGCAATGGGACCGGATGAAGTCTCAGGCAGAATACTGAAAGAATGTAGGGAAGAACTAGCAAGTCCAATATACAACATCATAAAATGCTCAATAGAAAATGGAACAGTGCCAGTGGAGTGGAAAAGAGCTGAGGTGGTTCCCATATATAAGAGCGGAAGGAAGGAAGAACTTTAAATTACAGACCGGTATCACTAACTAGTGTAATATGCAAGATGTGTGAAAAGTAATAAAGAAGCAATGGATCGAGTTTCTTGAAGACAACAAAATATTATCAAATAGCCAATTTGGTTTTAGAAAAGGTCGGTCATGTGTGACAAATTTATTGAGTTTCTACTCTAGAATAGTTGATAAAGTACAAGAGAGAGAGGATGGGTTGACTGTATTTATTTAGATCTAAAAAAGGCTTTTGATAAAGTGCCACATGAAAGATTACTATGGAAGTTAGAGGAGAAGGGTGGCTTAAAAGGAAGCACATTGAGATGGATGAAGAATTACTTAATGGGAAGAGAAATAAGGACGATAGTTAAAGATATGAAGTCCAAGTGGAGAACAGTAGACAGCGGAGTGCCACAGGGGTCAGTATTGGCACCAATACTTTTTCTCGTATATATAAATGACATGCCAGAGGGAGTGAACAGCTACATAAATCTGTTTATGGACGATGCGAAACTGTGCAGAGTCATTAAACAAAAGAGGATTGTGAAATACTACAGGAAGACTTAAACAAGATCTGGAAATGGAGCAAAAAATGGGAGATGGAATTCAATGTGGACAAAAGCCATGTCATGGAAATGGGAAAAAGTGAAAGACGACCAGTGGGAATCTATAAGATGGGAGATGGAGTAGAACTAGAAAAGTAAAAAAGGAAAAGGACTTGGGAGTGACAATGGAAGAAAATAATCAACCGGTAAGCCATATTGATAGAATTTTCAGAGAGACGTATAATTTGCTAAGGAATATTGGAGTAGCATTTCACTATATGGACAAGGAAATGATGAAGAAATTGATAAGTACTAAAATAAGACCTAGATTGGAATATGCAGGAGTTGTGTGGACTCCCCATAAAAAGAAACACATAAGAAAATTAGAGAGACTACAAAAATGGCTACAAGAATGGTTCCAGAATTTAAAGGGATGGCATATGAGGAGAGACTAAAGGCAATGGATCTACCAACCTTAGAGCAGAGAAGAAAGAGAGGGGATCTGATACAAGTTTATAAATTGATTAACGGAATGGATGAAGTGGATAATGAGAAACTGATCCTGAGAGAAGAATATGACTTTAGAAGCACAAGATCGCATAGTAAGAAACTAAGGAAGGGACGATGTCTGAGAGATGTTAAAAAATTTAGTTTCCCGCAAAGATGTGTTGAGACTTGGAACAGTTTGAGTGAGGAAGTGGTATCAGCAAAGAGTGTATATAGTTTTAAAGAAAAATTGGATAAGTGTAGATATGGAGACGGGACCACACGAGCATAAAGCCCAGGCCCTGTAAAACTACAACTAGGTAAATACAACTAGGTAAATACATACACACACACACACACAGAACAGAGTGTAGAAAAAGAAATACAAGAAATATATATACAGACTTGGTAAATCTAGTGAGGGGACTAAAAGACCATTAAAAGTTAAAATGCGATCACAAGTAGAGGTGGAAGAAATATTAGTTGAGGACTGGAAAGCTGGCTGGTAAGACAGAATGTAACAACATTTGGATGAGGAGAGATATGAACTAGGAAGAAAGGGACAAAGAGAGAGAGGACTGAGAAGTGAAGCGAAGGACAGAGAACAAGATGAAGAAATTCTACTGGAGAGTGCTGGACATGAGGCTGAGGAAATGGTATCTAAGGGAAGGGGAAGAAAAGCATTAGGAGTCATGTATACAAACATAGATGGGTTTACATCAGGAAGGTTGGAAGTGAGAGATCATACACTGGAAAGAGGACCAGACGTGGTATGTACAACAGAAACAAAGTTAAGTGAAGACGACCAAGTGAATCTTAAAGAGCAGGGATATAATGTTTGGAGGAGAGACAGAAGGAGAAAAGCAGGAGAAGGAGTATTGATAATGGCTGAAGAGGATATATTCGTGGAGGTGGTACAGTATGGACCAGTGGGAGGGAAAGGAGGAGTATCATAGTAACATATGTGCCACCAAAGACTAATACATGGAGGCTTGATGTCCACAAAGAAATGCAAAATGAAGTGCTAAATTGCCTGCACAATATGGTAAGGAAGGACAGAAGAGTGCCACTTGTTGGGGATCTGAACTGCAAACATGTTAATGGGGAAGAAATGGGTTAAGTTAGATTGGATGGTTCTCTGACAGTTGGAAAGGAAATTGACTCCTTTTCATCCCTGTAGTAGAGGCAGCCTTGGAATGTCATGCAGTGTGGTTTAGGACTCTCTGGCAGCAGTTTGATGAAATGCCTACTTATTGGTCTTTCATATCGGAGGAAGCATTAAGTTGAGTAATGTGTGTTGCAAAAGAGATCAGAAATCAACAAAATCACACAAAAATGTAAAATAATGATGCATGGAGTTTAGGTTAGGTAGAAGCACTGATCGTAAGCTGGGTTAGTGTGTCTCGGGAGCCCATGGGAGGTCTCAACTTCGTGTGTAAGATGCAGGGTGATTCTATGAGCCAAAATTTTGGAAAAAAAAGTGCCTCTTGTATGCTGTCAAATACGGTATTTGCCCTGTTGGGCGTGTGCTTGGTGCTGGTGCTGGTGCTGGTGCTGCTGCTGCTGTTGCTGTCCTCTGCTGTCAAATACAGTATTTGCCCTGTTGGATGTGTGCTTGGTGGTGCTGCTGCTGTCCTCCAGCAGGTCACGTTGGGGTGACAGGGTGCCTTCATGGAAAGTCACTTTCTGGCTCTTCACCACTGACTAGGTGAGGAGCCAGTACACAAACACACAGCACAGCAAGTAGTGAGGTTGCACAGGTCAGGATGTGACCTGACCTCACTGGGCCAGCAGAGGGAAGGACCGCACATCTGCTTACCTTGGTGGTTGTAGGTCAACTCAATGTAACTATTGATGAGTACATTTGGAATTTCAAGAAACTTGTGAAACATTTCATTAGCAACAAGTCACAAAAATTCAAATTGCCGGTCTTCAGAATCAGTGTTAGGAAGATGTCACCGTGTGTTGGGTGTAGCGTGCACTACTTCCTTTGAATGCAGGCTTATTCGGACCGTGGCTGATTCGGACCATGGCTAATTCGGACCGGATTCGGACCTAAGTCTTGGCTGATTCAGACCATGTATTAGGCTGATTCGGATCATGTTTTGAATTATCCGAACACTTACAAACAGTAATGTGTGGACAGTAGAGAACTGGTCAGTTTTTGGGCGCAGCATAAGGACAAACAATGACGTGGAAGGATGGCATCACAAATTAAACAGAAGTGCTAAAAAAGGTAACCTTCCCTTCTATTTATTGATAAGTTTGCTATACTCGGAGGTGAAGGAAATACCTAATCACATAAAACTCGTAAAGAAGGAAAATTAAAAGGTATCAGAGAAATCGGGTGAAGGAGATACAAGGTCGATAATACAAGTATGGAAGGAATATAATGATAAGAATATAACAACTGGCCAGTTACTCAAGAAGTGTGCATATATCTATGTGTAAGTGAAATTGTAGGCCTAGACTAAGACTTAGAGTATTCCTAATAAATGCATTAAATGTAATTTTTCAATAAAATGTAATTTTACCTTTTCTTATTCAATTAATATCCTCTCGGTAACAAGTGTTGGAATTATGCAAAGTCCCCCCTGGAAAAGGTCCGAATCAGCCAGGACAATAAGGTCGAGGTCCGAATCAGCCAGGACATCGAGGTCCGAAAGAGCCAGAAAAAGGGCCGAATCAGCTTGGTCCGAATCAGCCACGGTCCGAATAAGCCTGTTTCCCTTCCTTTCTATTCAACACTTTTTTGAAAAAGAAAAAAAGTGTACAGTTCCTAAAGGAGCACGGTGTTTTTCCTAGTGCGGTGGAGTGCCCCAAGTGCCACAAACCCTGCACACTCAGAGAAAAGACTTGGAGGTGCACGGACACTTCTTACATTCCAATAAGGTAATGACTTTCTGTGCATAGCTTAGCCATTGCAGTGAGGTTAGGATGGGTTGGTTTGGGTTAGGTTTTGGTTAGGTTAGGTTACCTTTGGTTTGGTTAAGTTAGGTTAGGTTAGTACATATTTATTCTAAACATCTAAAAATATACCATACATAATAAAAATGCTTAATTTTACCACAAACTCGTGGTTCCACAACAGACGGGGAAGGGGGGTGGAATATAAAAAAAAAAAAAAAACTTTTGCAAAAAAAAAACAAAGTGCATATTTATTCAAAACAGGAGAAAATCTAACATAAAAAGTAAATATTGGTTCGTTTTATTGCAAAATCATGTGTCCCTAAGAGCTGCAGGGGGGAGGGGAAAAAAAAAAAGGCTTTGCTAGGGAAACAAAGTGCACATTCATTGCAAACAGGTCAAAATCCACCTGAAAAAACAATTATTTCATCGAGAAGTGAGCTGTTCGTGTTACTGTAGAAATGTATCCCTTCTAGGAGGTAATAATGTTTGGTGTGGTGAGTAACTCTTGGAGGGGTGCTGGGGGGAGCAGCCCCCGCTACAAAGTTTTAATGGTAGTGTTTGTTTAGTAAGCCTTGTGGGGGTCCGCCGCCTGGGTTACAATGTTGGGTTTGGTTAGTCAGCCTTTGGGGTTTCCGCTAAATGTAGTGAATACACCAACAAACGTAGCGAATACTTGGACACAACACTCAACAATAACAAACCAACGCTCGCCACAGCCGCCGCCATCAAAGGATTTTCTGAATTTTGGATGGACTTTGTTGATTTCTGACCTCTCTTGCAAATACCCGATTCCCCACAGGCCCCCCAAGATCGCTGGCAATGACAGGTAGAAAGAAGTTGGAGGGAAACAAAGTTACAACTCGTAAAATATAAATTTGCCACGGAAATGAAACGAAGCACCAATCAATTCACTCCATTTGTCACCACAGAAACATGAGTCACACCACATACTCCATGGTTGGCTGAAACTGCAAACACACCCAACAAACAAGCCAAGTCAACCTTGCATTACCTGTAGGTACAGGCTCAAATGGTGAACACTCACTCACATAATCTCTTCTTTACCTTTGTCTCGCCTCTCTCTCCTCTGGTCCCCTCTCTTCCTTGTGACTTGTCCCTCCCTCAGCAGGCCGGCACAAGGAAGGGCCCACGAGAACACTTGCTAATTGTGAGGCGGAGCGCCACGAGTTCCGCTGTGCCAGCTGTGTCGTGTCACCTGTCACAGACACACACTCTGGGCCTCTGCTCAAGTCTGAGCGGCGAGCTGCGCTCCACACCACCAGAAGGAAACCACAATTAAGGCCACACTCAAACAAACTGACATTTTGCTGTATTGTCATGGTTTGCTCTGTTATTTAGCGGCGTACACACCGTACGTCACGCTCACCACAAATAAAGACAAAAGGATCAAGTAATGGTGTGCTGTTTGTTGTGCATACTTCAAATATGTATTCTGTAACGCTAACAAGAAACAAGATGTCACGCTGTGGAGGTTTACACTCTGCACATTAAGTGTTGCTAAATTATACCCAGTAGCCACCAAACCACCACAAATATCGGGTTCAACCTTAAAAAATTTTGCTTTAATGTAGAGATGGGAAGGAATCTCAATCCATACTTCATACTCCTCTTCCTCTTTCCCAGCCACCTTCACCTTCAATCAGCTATTATTATTATTACTCTTTCTCCTCTTCCTCCCACCTCTCCAACCTTTCCTGTCATCCTTGAACATTTGTCCTCCATGTTTTAAGCCCAATGTGTGCGGTTATCCTGGATTTCCGCTCTTGTGACCAGCAGGAGCAGGGTGATCCAGGGGTCCAGTGACTGTCATCGGAGGAACAATGTTCAGAGGATCGATCGGCTCGCGGCAAAAGGCCCAACATGGCGATACACATTATATATATACACGCCGCCACACCCTCACACTGGCTACTGTCTACTCCACACACTTAACGCCACTTTCTGCAAATACTGCTGCACCTCAAAGTACAAGTATTGCTGCCCTTTTTACGGTAGATGTGACAGATATTGTATAAAAGGAGGTACTGAACCTGGGCCAACACGGGTCAGTCACGCGGGAAGTGGTCAGTAATGGTTAGTAAATAGTATGTTGTATGACTGGTTTTTGAACTCCAACATCTGCCTGCCTCTCATTCCCAGCCATCTGTGGCCCGTGGGGAGTCGGGCACCTGTAGGCTACGTGGGACATTGCAGTGGTGCGGTGTTCGGGTGTTTGGTTGGGGATTGCACAATAAAGGCGCCTATGTAGCTTATCTTTTTATTTATGTTCTCTTAATTTTTCTATCTTGACTACATTGTTGTCTATTTTCCTTTTTTTTTTTTTCCTTTTCCATCTTTATTCCTATTTCTGTTATCTCTATTCCTACTTATATTTTTCTGTATCTTTTTATACCCTCTATATTCTCTTTACTCGCATTTCCCAGTAGTGTTCTGAATCTTTATTCCTTTCTTTGAACACAGTAACATCAACAATGGTTGTGAACCCTGGAGGTGCGCATGTCACCTACATGTATAAGCTGTTACGGCGTCTGATGGAATAATTTCCTTTTTTTCATATGCTGTAATGAAAAAGCCTGTATTTCTTACTTCTATCTACACGATTCAAAAGTTCAAAAAGCTAGAGCATTTTAGTTTACGAATGAAAATGTACGTGTAAAGTGTGTGGGAAGAAGTTATCCTCATTATGAAGTGTTGTTAAGTCGCAATTAAGATGGTTCTTTAGTGAGGCTAACAAAACTAGCTGTATTCTGTAACATTAGGTTCGGTGTCACAAAGGCCAGTATTAACACCGTGGCCACAGGATAAATGACAATCAAAGGAAGATCTAGCTATATAGCGTAGTACATAGAACCTGTGCATGGCTATCGCCACGGGGCAGGCTACGGTTTTCTTAAATGAGGCTATCAAGACCAGCTGTATTCTGTAACATTAAGTTATGTTTCACAATGGCTAGTATTAACACCATGGCCACTAAACATCAGATGAAGGATAGTTATGCATGGTTGTGGGAGCTGGCGTCGGGTGGCTTATGTGACGGAGAGACGGGCGGTGGTAGGAAGGCAGGCAGGGTGGAGGAAGACGGTTGGGAGCCAGGCAGGGGGATAGGGGGAGTGTGTGACGTGAAGGTAACAAGCAGTTAGCCAGCCTCTTGTTTCATGTCCGTGTGCGAAAGTATGGCAAAAAACAAATCGAATGCGTTACATCATTAATTTCCTGCCAATCTCATCTTTCTCTTAGCGCTGAAATGTCTCTCAGTGAGCACAAATTTCCTGTGATGTTATTGTGCGGTGAGGATATGAGGGCGTGAGGCAGGAGTGTTAGCCAAAGACGAGTGGCTTATTTGAAGGCAGGCGAACCTGGTGGTGTTACGCCGTTGAAGTAATTAAATCCTCGGTCCTTTGTCTTAAGGCGTCGGGCGAGTGTGTCAGTGTGTGCGTGCGTATGGCGTCGCGGTTAGTGTAGTGATAGATAGTGTGTGTTAGTTTATCCTATTGAATGCGTCTTCCTCGCGTTGGATTTGGTAAGTTGAGGTTGTTATTTAAGCTTCAATATAATAACTGCAATAAAGTACTAAGCCGCTACTAAGCATTAACCTGAACCACGTGACTCCTATACTGACCTTCGTTAATAATGAAATAGTAGCTTTGATAACCACACCACACTAACTCCCTCCTTCTCCTCTTTACAGGTGAGTACCCGTATCACAGGTCACACCGTGGGACTGACACCGCTGGGGCAACCCTTCGGAATAAAGTCAAGTACAAATTACGGTTTGCTAGGCGTTAGGCATAGGGCGATAGGCGGCGCGGCTAACCATTCTCTTCCAGGTACAAACTAACCTTCTCTTCCAGGTACATGTTAATTATCTAGTCTTCCCAAGTAATGCCCTGGTTAGCGCACCGTGGTGGCGATAACTTTCAAATACTGAGAATTTAGCACAAGCAAGGACATAGTATTGGAATTTATTGTATTGTGAATGTTGAGTTTGGTATTGTCGACATTTTGAAGCTCCCAATGGCTACTCGTATCCTTAAATCAACTAAAACCATAATAACACTGAATATTGCACACAAAATTCCGTGGTAATTTTGAAAGAGTGAGACTTGAACACATACAAGGACATAGTATTGGAATTTGTAGCGGGCAAGGAGAAGAGAGTGAATTCCTTTAGAAAGCCACAGGTGATGATGGCGTCGGTACCTCCCGCCAAGACACAGGGGTGAGCTCACTGGAGTGCCGTTATATTTGCAGCCTGTATAGAGGTGACAGTGCCGTGACAGAGGTGGTGGAGGTTATTAATGCACCAAGGAACAGGTGTGTAAGGTGTGGCAGTGGTGTTGATAAGGGATTAGTGTGTAAGGAGGGAAAGAAGTGTGGTGGGCGAGTGCACGTCTGCTCCATGTCAACAAACTTATGGTGACGGCCGTGTGGTGTTTGGTGTTGCTTATACACCCCATAAACACACTCAACATGCCCATATACACCCACACACACAAAGTGAAGTGATGACATTCCCGACAGCACCAGCGGCGAGACAAGAGAGCAATGCAACTCTTCACCACAACGCCTCACCATCATTTATTTCAGGTATTTCTAAGGCCACTCTCTTATTTGTAGGTTTTCTTTGCATAGGAGAGTGAAAACAGTGCCCAAATGTTGAAAAGGTGATGGATATAACGAGCAGTTGTCAGTATTACCAGCTATTATTTGCTATTAAATGCAACATAAGGATTATGGAGCCCGCCCCCCCGCCCGCCCCCGAGCACCTCCCCTGTCCCCCCCGTGGCAACCTGCGGGTTCCAATACTTTTTTTGATATATTCTCTAAAAATAATATTACGCTTCCATGGTGTGTTTTTAGGGTTTCTATGAATATTTCGTTGTGTTTGAAGTGTGTTCCGCGCCTGTGTTCGGTAAATGTGTGTCGTTTAGTGGTGTTTTATAGCTTAAATATGAGCTGCCATAACCGTCCAAATTTTCCATCTCTCAATTTCAACTATTTAATTTCTAGGTGTAACTGGGCCTTTATAGTATATAGAAATTACCTGTGCTTTTTTAGGCGTGAAATAATTCCATTGAGTGAAATATGTGGACTTTAAAGTGGTGTTTTGTCCCGTTTAACGTAAGTTTTATTTTTTCAATTTTATTTGTTTACGTTTCTGTTTGACGGTCAAACTCGTTGTAGAATGCCTTAAAAGAAAGCTGAGACTCTGTAGAATGTGTTAAAATACTCGCCAAGTGAAAATATCTGGACTTTACAAGAGTTTTTAATGAGTTTAGAGTTTAATGGTTTTGTTTTACATTAATGCTCTTTCACTCGTTCACTTCTGGTTGTGGGTCAGTGTTGGATGCCTGAGAAGAGAGTTTATATTGTCTAATATTTTTCGAAAGAAATATAAAGTCGAAATGGCTGGACGTTTTGGCAGCGTTATGAGTGGAAATGTTTATATACATTTTATATACTTAATTTAGACAGTTTTTTAAAACTAGTTAAGCAGGAGATGTTTTGATGTTTTGGATATTGATTAAAGTATCTAATAAGTCATAAAAAAGTAAGCATTCGGCCTTGGCTTGGTTTTTTCTTGAAGTCATTTTTAAAATTATTTACGTAATTCAGCCGATTCGCCACTATTCCCGCGCTCTTGATGACGTCACAGCCAAGGTGGTGACTCATCATGGCCCAGGCTTGCGTCCCTCCCTCCCTACCGCCCAGTTCGTCGATATTTTGCCTAATATCTAGTGATTTCTACGTGTTTTCCTGTGTTTCTTGGCTCAGGTGTGTAGATATTAGTAGCAGAAGGAAGAAGAAAAGAGAAATAAAGGAGGATGAGGAGGAAGGAATGAAAAAGGGAGGAATAAGTGGAGGAGCAGGCAAGCCACTCTCCCTACACTTCCTCAATATTTTGCCTAATATCTCGTGTTTTCTAAGTGTTTTGATGTGTTTCTAGGCTCAGGCGTGTAGATGGAAGCAGTAGAAGAAAGAAAAAAAGGAAGAGGACGAAGAAGAAACGAAAAATGGAAGTGGAAGAAGAGGAGGAGCCAAGCCACAATATTTAGGTAAGTCCCCTTTTTAATGTTACCGTTCTTTATAACGCATTTTGTGTTTTGGGTTATACCTGAAGTATTTTGAGTGTGTTTGGTAGTGTTGCAGGGTGTTTTCAGTGTGTGTTAGATGTTTTTAGGTATATTTTACATATCTTGAGTGTGGTGTAGAGGGGTATTTGAATGTATGGGTGTGTTCTGAGTGCGGTTAGGGGAATTTTGAGGTGTTGTATGGTGTTTTAGATTAGTTTTAAGGGTTTGAAGTGGTCTGTGTGTGTGTGTGTAGAGTGTCTTGATGAGTGTGTGGTGGGTGTTTTAAGTGGTCTGTGTGTGTGTGGAGTGTAGTGTGTGGGATGATTTGGGTGTGTGTGTGTTTGAAGTGGTCTGGTGTGAGTGGAGTGTCTTGGTAGTGTTGATTTGTGTAGTTAGGTGTTTCTAGTTGAGTTATGGGTTTATTTGTTAATATTTTGAAGTGTTGCGTAGTGTTTTGAGTGTGTTTTGGGTTAATGTACTCACTTACTTTTGTTAGTGTTGTATAATTTCATGGTATGATGGACGCAGCTGAGGTGGGCCTCCGCTGTGGCCAGGCAGTTCAGCCTTGCCGTCAACCCTCCATGTGATGAGTGAGTTGCCAGTTGAGCTGGAGTGTCCTGGTATTGGGGGCTCGTCTGGTATTGTAGACAACCATCTGTGTAACCTTTTCGTGAAGAGGTCCGGTGTGACCCGTCAGGTTCCTGATGGTGTCCGGCACAGCGTTGAAGAGGTGAGCACCATTGTGTGAGAAGGAGTTGTGCATGCAAGTCTTTATTTTATGAGCCGTTGCTTAATTTTTTTAAAATTTGAAAGTCAACTTTTATAATTTGATGTTCAGGTTTTTTAATTTGAAAGTTAAAAGGTGTACACTAATCCAATTTTTCTTTGAAACTGTGCACACTCGTTGGTGACACCACTTCTTCACCCAGACTGTTTCACGTCTCAACACATCTTTGCGGGAAACTCAATTTTTTAACATCTCTCAGACATCTTCCCTTCCTCAGCTTTTTACTATGCAATCTTGTTGTTTGAATGTCATATTCTTCTCTCAATCTAACCTAACCTTCTAATTTTATTTATTTATTTTTCCCTAACCTAATCTAATCTAACCAAACATTTGCAGGTCCGCAGAAAACGTTTGATTTATTTGAAGTCAAGGACGGAGATTAAAACAGCCTTTGAAAACACCACAGTTTTGTCCACCGCCATCACCACCTTCTCCCAGATCAAGGAAGTGTATTACAGACTCACACATAAGGAAGAGGTGCAAGTGAGTGTGTTTGGATACATTTGGGTGTGTTTTGTGTCTGTTTGGGTGTGTTTTGAGGTGTTTGTGTGGTGTTTTGGGGTTCTTGGGAGCATTTGGGGTGTGTTTGAGGAGTTTTTTATGTTTTGAGTGTGTTTAGATGTGTTTTGGTATGTGGATATATTCAGGTGTGTTTGTGTGTGTTGGAAGTGTGTTTCATGTGTTTTGTTATGTTTGGGTATGTTGAGGTGTGTTTGGGTGTGTTTGAGTGTGTGTGGTTGTGTTTTGAGTGTTTCATGTGTTTTGGTATGTTTGGGTATATTGAGGTGTGTTTGACTCTGTTTAGGTGTGTGTTTTGTGTGTTTGGGTATATTCAGGTGTGTTTGGGTGTGTTTTGAGTGTGTTTTATGTATTTTGGTATGTTTGGGTATATTAAGGTGAATTTGGGTGTGTAGTGTGTGTTTTTGAGTGTGTTTAGATGTGTTTTGGTATATTGAGGTGTGTTTTGGTGTGTTTGAGTGAGTTTGGGTGTGTTTTGAGTGTGTTTAGATGTGTTTTGGTATGTTTGGGTATATTGAGTTTTTTTGGGGTGTGTTTGTGTTTGGGTGTGTTTTGAGTGTGTTTCATGTGTTATTGATGCATTTGAATGTGTTTCTAGATATTACAAGTGTTTTGGTGCAGTTTTGGGTGTGTTTGTTTGTGTGTTTCAGTGTGTATTTTAAGCTAACCTAACACCTCTTTTTTTTCTCTCTCTCTCTCTCTCTCTCTCTCTCTCTCTCTCTCTCTCTCTCTCTCTCTCTCTCTCTCTCTCTTTTCTACTCAATATCTTGTTCAGTTATTAACAGGATACCTATAGCTATATGTTATGTGGTGCATGCATAACACTCACAGCTGTGACCTGCAAAGCTTCACTATTATTTGTGTGTGTTCACACTGTTGTTAGTGGTTTACACTTAAATCCCTCCTTCATCACCCTCCATCTCGGTCTCTGGCTGTGTGGAACCATTCTTTCATAATGACTTTGACAGAGGCTGCTGTTGTATGCCTATAGTCTTCATGCTTGCACACACTTTGTCAAAAAAAAATATTAGTCAATTTCTATTTACCTCATTAAATATGGTGACAGTTTCCAAAAACTTGAACATTTGGTTGCGTGACCTACACTTTACTATTGGACTACCATCTATACAAGACTTATATTGTAAAGACAGTATATAAATATCACTGATATGTTACATGAAACAAACAGCACTCAAACATTTTACTTGAGTGGGAAAGGAGTGCTAGAACAAGCAAGGAGAGAATGTATGGACAGAGGGAGGTGGAGGCTCTTCTGCCGTAGCCACCCCGTTATGGGACACTCCTGCAGAGAGTGAGGCATAAGAGAATAGAATAGATAAATAGATTCAAACAAATTGAACTACTATACTTACTGATAATGGTATCCTGCAACTTCAAGATGGTAAAAACTGTGTTTCTCTCCTTTGCCACAGCAGTTGTATTGCACAGCCAAGGAGTTTGTCACAGCATACCTAAGAATGCACTTTCATTGTGTCTTGCAGGTTAGCACCCCTATCACACAAAAATGTGCAATCTGAAATGGAAAAGAAAAATCTTATACCTAATCTAACACACACAATCATTCACAAATAATCACCACTCCAATGCTTACCATAAACTAATTTGAAGTAATATCCCACTCAATTGAAAACTCAAGAAAACTGCTTGTTCAGCTTTATATTCACCCTCGCGTTGGATTTGGCAAGTTGAGGTTGTTATTTAAGCCTCGTTATCACTGCAATAAAGTACTAAGCATTAACCTGAACCACGTGACTCCTATACTGATCTCCGTTAATAATGAAATACTAGCTTTGATAATCACACCACACTAACTCCCTCCTTCTCCTCACACCGTGGGACTGACACCGCTGGAGCAACTCTTCGGAATAAAGTCGAGTACAAATTACGGTTTGCTAGGCATTAGGTGTTAGGCATAGGGCGATAGGCGGCACGGCTAACCATTCTCTTCCAGGTACATGTTAATTATATAGCCTTCTCCAGTAATGCCCTGGTTAGCGCACCGTGGCGGTGATCCTGGAGCCTCAGTTTTATTTATTATTTGGGTGTGTGGTTTTATATGGTATTTTTTGTTGTTCCAGGGTTGCGTGGTAGGTGCGTTCACTGGTCTGGGTTGTGTTGGTGCGTGTTCTGAAGAGATGACCGCAGACACGCTGGCTGGTGATGACTAGAGGCGCACAGAGGCAGTGTTCTGTACAAGCTGGATGGAAGTATGCAAACCTCGCAATGAAGAGGGAAAAGTTGAGGAAATGGTTCTATCTTGATTTTTGGCTAAAATAAGCATCTTGTGTGTGTGTGTGTGTGTGTGTGTGTGTGTGTGTGTGTGTGTGTATTTACCTACTTGTATTTACCTAGTTGTAGTTTTACAGGGCCTCGGCTTTATGCTCGTGTGGTGTCTCCATATCTACACTTATCCAATCTTACATTAAAAGTATGTGTATGTGTGTGTGTGTGCGTGTGCGTGTGCGTGTGTGTGTGTGTGTATTTACCTAATTGTATTTACCTAATTGTAACATACGGGAAAAGACTATGCTGTATCTGTCCCGTCTCCATATCTACTAATGTCCAGCTTTTTCTTAAAATCATGAATATTCCTTGCGTTGACCACTTCCACGTCTAAACTATTCCATGCTTCCACCCTTCTATGGAAGCTATATTTTTCACATCTCCTATAAGTGGCCATTTTTAGTTTTTCCATGCCCTCTCGACATTCTTTCATTCCACATACACAGATCTTCCCTATCCATTTTTTCCATGCCAATCATCACTCTGTATATTGCTATCAGGTCTCCCTTTCTCTTCTGTTTTCCAGGGTCGGAAGTTGCATTCTGTTCAGTCTGTCTTCATAAGTCAAATCTCTTAAGTCAGGCACCATTTTTGTTGCAGCCCTCTGTACTTTCTCTAGTTTCCTTATGTGTTTCTTTAAGTTCGGAGCCCACTGTATTGTTGCATATTCAAGCCTTGGTCTTATCATTGCAGTAATTATTTTCTTCATCATTTCTTCATCTAGATATACGAACGCCACTCTTATGTTCCTCAATAAGTTCAATACTTCTCCAATTATTTTGTTTATATGTCTCTCTGGCGATAGGTCATTGGTAATTGTCACCCCAAGGTCTTTTTCTTCATGACTGGTTTTATGTCTTCATTTCCTATCTTGTACATACTCCTGATTCTTCTTTCACTCTTGCCAAACTCTAATTTCTTGCATTTTGTCGTGTTGAACTCCATTTGCCATGTACAGCCTCCATTTCCATATTCTGTCCAAGTCTTCCTGGAGTAGTTCGCAATCTTTGTCACATCTCACTTTTCTTAACAATTTTGCATCGTCTGCAAATAGGCTCACATAACTGGACAATCCACCATGTCATTTATGTAGTGTGTGTGTGTGTGTGTGTGTGTAGGTAACATAATTATTATTTTTTTTACAGGTTTAATTAATACTTATTTCTTACAGGTCAAACTATGTAATATCTCTCCGTTTCTCTTGCAGGACAAATAAATTTTTCTCAGTTTTTTAAACATATAGTGTTATTCATGCAGACAAAACGCATGATTACACACTATTTGTTTAAGGAACTGAAATATGTCAAAAATGGGTTATTAAGGTGTTTTTTAGCATTTTATGCACCAAAACTCAGAAATGTAAGCAAAAGACTATATTTCTCTAAACGTCTTATTTATGTGCTTTTAACATGTTTTATGAAAAAAAAAAAAACTATCTCGATTCAAAATTTTGTATATAAGTTTCGTTTTACATTGTTATGTTTCAAAACGATAAAATTGATAAAAACAAGCCAATATAGAGAAACAAAAGTAAAAGTAAGAAAAACTTATTATTTTAGTTAGTTTTCAGCTTTTTGCACCAAAACACAAAAATGCAGGCAAAAACGAATGATTACACAATATTTGTTTAAGGAACAGAAATATGTGAAAAATGGGTTATGTTGGTGTATTCCAGCATTTTATACACCAAAAACTCAGAAATGCAGGCAAAACACTATACTTGTTAAAATATCTTATATATGTGTTTTTAAAGTGTTTTATGAAAATTTTTTTTATTTTTTTATTTTTTGCATAAAACACCTTAAAAACATATAAATAAGACATTTTAACAAATATAGTGTTTTGCCAGCATTTCTGAGTTTTGGTGCATAAAATATTTGAAAACACCAAAATAACCAATGTTTGACATATATCAGTTCTTTAAGCAAATAGTGTTATTCATGCGTTTTGCCTGCTTTTCTATGTTTTGGTGAAAAAAAGCTGAAAACTACTAAACTAACAATGTTTTCTTACTTTTTCTTTGGTTGTCTCTATATTGGCTTTTCATGAATTTTATCGTTTTGAAGTATAGAAATGTAAAATGATTTCAATATACAAAACTTTCAATCGAGTTTTTTTTTTTTTTTCATAAAACACCTTAAAAACACATAAATAAAACGTTTTAACAAATATAGTGTTTTCCTGCATTTTTGAGTTTTGGTGCATAAAATGCTGGAAAACACCAAAATAACCCAATGTTGGCATAATTCAGTTCCCTAAACAAATAGTGTTTTATCATGCGTTTTGCCTGCATTTCTGTGTTTTAGTGCAAAAAATGCTGAAACTACTAAAATAACACGTTAGTTATATTTACTGTGGTTTCTCTATATTGCCTTATTTTCATCAATTTTATCGTTCTGAGGTATAAAAATGTAAAATGACGAATATAAAAAATTTTCAATCGATATAGTCTTTTTTCATAAAACACCTTGAAAACACATAAATAAGAAGTTTCAACAAATATAGTGTTTTGCCTGCATTTCTGAGTTTTAGTGCATAAAATGCTGGAAAACAATATAATAACCATTTTTGACATATATGAGTTCTTTAAACAAATAATGTGTAATGATGCGTTTTGCCTGCATTTTTGTGTTTTGGTGTGAAAACAAGCCAATATAGAGAAATGCAAGTAAAAGTAACCCAAACGATTTATTTAAATAGTTGTCAGCTTTTTTGCACCAAAACACAAAAATGCAGACAAAACATGATTACACACTATTTGTTTAAGGAACTGAAATATGTCAAAAATGAGTTTTTAAGGTGTTTTCAAACATTTTATGCACCAAAACTCAGAAATGCACGCAAAGACTATATTCCTTTAAACATCTTATTTATGTGTTATTAAGATGTTTTATGAAAAAAAACTTTCTCGATTGGAAATTTTGTATATTGAATTCATTTTACATTGTTATGTCTCAAAATGATAAAATTGATGAAATCAAGCCAATATAGAGAAAGAAAAGTAAAATTAAGACTTATTTTTTGTTTTCAGCTTTTTGCAAAAACACAGAAATCAAATGAATGATTACACAATATTTGTTTAAGGAACAGAAATATGTCAAAAATGTGTTATATTGGTGTATTCCAGCATTTTATACACCAACACTCAAAAATGCTGGCAAAACACTATATTTGTTAAAACATCTTATTTATATGTGTTTTTTAGGTGTTTTATGAAAAAAAATTTCATAAAACACCTTAAAAACACATAAGTAAGACTTTTTTAACAAATGTGGTGTTTTTCCAGTATTTCTGAGTTTTGGTGCATAAAATATTTGAAAACACCTAAATTACCCATATATGACATACATCAGTTTTTTAAGCAAATAGTGGTGTTCATGCATTTTACCCTGCTTTTCTATGTTTTGGTGCTAAAAAAGCTGAATACTACTAAAATTACTTTTTTGTTCCTATTTCTTTGGTTTCTCTATATTGCCTTGTTTTCATCAAATTTATCGTTCTGAGGTATAAAAATGAAAAATGACATGGATATACAATATTTTCAATCAATAGTTTTATTTTTTTCATAAAAGACTTGAAAACACATAAATAAGACATTTTAGCAAATATAGTGTTTTGCCTGCTTTTCTGAGTTTTGGTGCATAAAATGCTGGAAAACATCAAAATAACTCATTGTTGACATAATTCATTTCCTTAAACAAATAGTATTTTATCATGCGTTTTGCCTGCATTTTTTGTGTTTTAGTGCAAAAAATGCAGGAAATCATAATAACCCAATTTTGACATATTTCACTTCCTTAAACAAATAGTGTATAATGAACATGTATAATTAAACATCTTATTTATGTGGTATTAAGATGTTTTCTGAAAAAAATAAAAACTATCGATTGAAAATTTTGTATATTGAATTCATTTTACATTGTTATGTCTCAAAATTATAAAATTGATGAAATCAAGCCAATATAGAGAAACGAAAGTAAAATTAAGAAAAACGTATTATTTTACTAGTTTTCAGGTTTTTTTGCACCAAAACACAGAAATGCAGGAAAAACTAATAATTACACAATATTTGTTTAAGGAACAGAAATATGTCAAAAATGGGTTATATTGGTGTATTCCAGCATTTATTACAATAAAAATAAAAAATGCTGTCAAAACACTATATTTGTTAAAACATCTTA
>NC_059256.1:1804053-1810528 GCF_017591435.1 Portunus trituberculatus | reverse complement strand
AATTCTCTTCCCTAAATCCCTAAAGAACCCCCCAAAAACACACTAAAACCTCTCAAAACCTTAAAAAAACAAGACTATTTTAATTATTTGCCTTAAATCCCAATAAACTCTTAATTATCTTAGCTAAACCACTAAACAACCCCAAAAACACACTAAAACCTCTAAAAACCTTAAAAAAACAAGACTATTTTAATTATTTGCTTTAAATCCCCAATAAACCATCAATTCTCTTCCTGAAATCCCTAAAGAACCCCAAAACCCCACAAAAACATACTAAAACCTCTCAAAACATTAAAAAAACACGACTATTTTAATTATTTGCCTTAAACCCCAATAAACTCTTAATTCTCTTAGCTAAACCCCTAAACAACCCCAAAACCCCAAAACACACCAAAACCTCTTGAAACCTTAAAACCACAAGAATACTTTAACTATTTATTTTAAACCCCAAATAAACCCTTAATTCTCTTCTCTAAACCCCAAAATACCCCTAAAACAAACCTCAAAAATGTCGCAACACCCCATCCCTAAAATCCACTTAACCCCTTCAGTACTGGGACACATGTTTACCTTGAGTTTTGTGCACCATTAGACTATTTTATTGACATTAGCAAGGGTGTATGGAGGGCAGAAGATTAATGGCCACAGTCTTCACTATTTTAATTGAGTTTTGTGCACCATTAGACCATTTTATTGACATTAGCAAGGGTGTATGGAGGGCAGAAGATTAATGGCCACAGTCTTCACTATTTTAATTGAGTTTTGTGCACCATTAGACCATTTTATTGACATTAGCAAGGGTGTATGGAGGGCAGAAGATTAATGGCCACAGTCTTCACTATTTTAATTGAGTTTTGTGCACCATTAGACCATTTTATTGACATTAGCAAGGGTGTATGGAGGGCAGAAGATTAATGGCCACAGTCTTCACTATTTTAATTGAGTTTTGTGCACCATTAGACCATTTTATTGACATTAGCAAGGGTGTATGGAGGGCAGAAGATTAATGGCCACAGTCTTCACTATTTTAATTGAGTTTTGTGCACCATTAGACCATTTTATTGACATTAGCAAGGGTGTATGGAGGGCAGAAGATTAATGGCCACAGTCTTCACTATTTTAATTGAGTTTTGTGCACCATTAGACCATTTTATTGACATTAGCAAGGGTGTATGGAGGGCAGAAGATTAATGGCCACAGTCTTCACTATTTTAATTGAGTTTTGTGCACCATTAGACCATTTTATTGACATTAGCAAGGGTGTATGGAGGGCAGAAGATTAATGGCCACAGTCTTCACTATTTTAATTGAGTTTTGTGTACCATTAGACCATTTTATTGACATTAGCAAGGGTGTATGGAGGGCAGAAGATTAATGGCCACAGTCTTCACTATTTTAATTGAGTTTTGTGCACCATTAGACCATTTTATTGACATTAGCAAGGGTGTATGGAGGGCAGAAGATTAATGGCCACAGTCTTCACTATTTTAATTGAGTTTTGTGCACCATTAGACCATTTTATTGACATTAGCAAGGGTGTATGGAGGGCAGAAGATTAATGGCCACAGTCTTCACTATTTTAATTGAGTTTTGTGCACCATTAGACCATTTTATTGACATTAGCAAGGGTGTATGGAGGGCAGAAGATTAATGGCCACAGTCTTCACTATTTTAATTGAGTTTTGTGTACCATTAGACCATTTTATTGACATTAGCAAGGGTGTATGGAGGGCAGAAGATTAATGGCCACAGTCTTCACTATTTTAATTGAGTTTTGTGCACCATTAGACCATTTTATTGACATTAGCAAGGGTGTATGGAGGGCAGAAGATTAATGGCCACAGTCTTCACTATTTTAATTGAGTTTTGTGCACCATTAGACCATTTTATTGACATTAGCAAGGGTGTATGGAGGGCAGAAGATTAATGGCCACAGTCTTCACTATTTTAATTGAGTTTTGTGCACCATTAGACCATTTTATTGACATTAGCAAGGGTGTATGGAGGGCAGAAGATTAATGGCCACAGTCTTCACTATTTTAATTGAGTTTTGTGCACCATTAGACCATTTTATTGACATTAGCAAGGGTGTATGGAGGGCAGAAGATTAATGGCCACAGTCTTCACTATTTTAATTGAGTTTTGTGCACCATTAGACCATTTTATTGACATTAGCAAGGGTGTATGGAGGGCAGAAGATTAATGGCCACAGTCTTCACTATTTCAACTGAGTTTTGTGCACCATTAGACCATTTTAATGACATTAGCAAGGGTGTAAAGGACCTTAAAACCCCCAAAATAAACCAGTAAGGCCTCAAAACCCCAAATAAGCTTCAAAGCTTCTTAAAAACATCCTAAAAAGCTCCCCAAAACATCTTATAAAACATCAAATCACCTTAAACATCCTAGAAATAAATTATACCCCAAAAACCCCCTCATGCCCCCAAATAAACCCAAAAAACACACCAAAACCCCCCAAAAACACCTTAAAACCTTCTAAATAACCTCAAGTATAAACCATCCCAAAACACTTTAAAACACTCCAAATAACTCCAAATATACCCTTCAATCATCAAAAACACCCTTAAACCTCTAATATAAACCCTAAGAGCCCCCAAAACACCTTAAAACCCTTCAAATAACCCCAAATATACCTTTATGCCACCAAAGTATCCTTAAACTCCCATATAAGCCCTAAAACCCCCAAAAATCCCTCAAATAACCCCAAACATACTCTTAAACTGCCATATAAAACCTAAACACACTCCTAAAAAATCCAAAACACCCCTAAAAACCCCCAAATAACCCCAAACATACTCTTAAACTGCCATATAAACCCTAAACACCCCCCTAAAAAACCCAAAACACCCCAATACACCTAAAAAACCCAAATACAACCAAAAACCCCCAAATTCACCCAAACCCCAAACACCCAAAACCCCAAAACACCCAAAATTCAAATAACCCCAAACATACTCTTAAATTGCCATATAAACCCTAAACACCCCTAAAACCCAAAACACCCCAAATAACCCCAAAAAAACCCAAATACACCCAAAAAACCCCAAATACAACCAAAAACCCCCAAATACACCCAAAATTCCCCCAAACATACTCTTAAACTCCCATATAAACCCTAAACACCCCTTAAAAAACCCAAAAAACC
This sequence comes from Portunus trituberculatus, assembly GCF_017591435.1. Taxonomy (NCBI): domain Eukaryota; kingdom Metazoa; phylum Arthropoda; class Malacostraca; order Decapoda; family Portunidae; genus Portunus; species Portunus trituberculatus. The sequence goes on along the minus strand of NC_059256.1, from coordinate 1,807,362 downwards.
CATAAAACCCCTCCCCTCCGTCATATCACCTGGGTCTGAATTAATCATGATCTGTCGGAGACCGTTCTTAGCCAGTTCCGCCGCGAGTCGCTGTGTCGTCTCGGAGTACGGCAGCGACACCTCCACCACCTTGAACCCAGCGGCCTTGGCAGCAGCGTAGCGGGAGATGAGAGGGCCACGCTCGGGAAACATTGTGGTGAGGTTGGCGGCGACTTGAAGGGCCATGGTTGGGGTGTCTGTCTGTCTGTGGGGGGTGTAGGGGATGTTAGTGAAGTGTTTTGTGGTGTGGGGGTGATTGGTGGTGGAGGGGAAAATGAGTGAAGGAGAGGGAAAAGAAAGAGAAAGAGAGAGAGAGAGAGAGAGAGAGAGAGAGAGAGAGAGAGAGAGAGAGAGAGAGATAAGAATTAGGGAAAGAGGAGAGGCAGGAGACAGACAGGTGTCTTTGTGGGGAGAGAGAGAGGAGAGAGAGAGAGAGAGAGAGAGAGAGAGAGAGAGAGAGAGAGAGAGAGAGAGAGAGAGAGAGAGAGAGAGAGAGAGAGAGAGAGAGAGAGAGAGAGAGAGAAAAAAACCAGTGCATTTAGCAAAAGAATCTCATTAAAGTAAGTGGTTTAAAGATAGCTCACTCTCTCTGTCTCTCTCTCTCTTATCTAATCACATCCCGAGTGACAAGATAACAAGTTGTAATGATCTTAATACAACTTATGGAAGCTAACAAGGCTCATCATACACCATACACCTGTAATGCCAAGAATACAACAATATAACATTAACCTAACATAATTATATATATGTAACATTAATAATTATTTCTTCATATATAATTGTGATATTTAAACACTCTTAACGTAATTTACACATATATAACATTAACCTAACATAATTATATATATGTAACATTAATAATTATTTCTTCATATATAATTGGGATATTTAAACATTCTTAACGTAATTTACACATATATAACATTAACCTAACATAATTATATATATGTAACATTAATAATTATTTCTGCATATATAATTGTGATATTTAAACACTCTTAACGTAATTTACACATATATAACATTAACCTAACATAATTATATATATGTAACATTAATAATTATTTCTTCATATATAATTGTGATATTTAAACACTCTTAACGTAATTTACACATATATAACATTAACCTAACATAATTATATATATGTAACATTAATAATTATTTCTTCATATATAATTGTGATATTTAAACACTCTTAACGTAATTTACACATATATAACATTAACCTAACATAATTATATATATGTAACATTAATAATTATTTCTGCATATATAATTGTGATATTTAAACATTCTTAACGTAATTTACACATATATAACATTAACCTAACATAATTATATATATGTAACATTAATAATTATTTCTTCATATATAATTGTGATATTTAAACACTCTTAACGTAATTTACACATATATAACATTAACCTAACGTAATTATATATATGTAACATTAATAATTATTTCTTCATATATAATTGTGATATTTAAACACTCTTAACGTAATTTACACATATATAACATTAACCTAACATAATTATATATATGTAACATTAATAATTATTTCTTCATATATAATTGTGATATTTAAACACTCTTAACGTAATTTACACATATATAACATTAACCTAACGTAATTATATATATGTAACATTAATAATTATTTCTTCATATATAATTGTGATATTTAAACACTCTAATGTAATTTACACATATATAACATTAACCTAACATAATTATATATATGTAACATTAATAATTATTTCTTCATATATAATTGTGATATTTAAACACTCTTAACGTAATTTACACATATATAACATTAACCTAACGTAATTATATATATGTAACATTAATAATTATTTCTGCATATATAATTGTGATATTTAAACACTCTAATGTAATTTACACATATATAACATTAACCTAACGTAATTATATATATGTAACATTAATAATTATTTCTGCATATATAATTGTGATATTTAAACACTCTAATGTAATTTACACATATATAACATTAACCTAACATAATTATATATATGTAACATTAATAATTATTTCTTCATATATAATTGTGATATTTAAACACTCTTAACGTAATTTACACATATATAACATTAACCTAACGTAATTATATATATGTAACATTAATAATTATTTCTGCATATATAATTGTGATATTTAAACACTCTAATGTAATTTACACATATATAACATTAACCTAACATAATTATATATATGTAACATTAATAATTATTTCTTCATATATAATTGGGATATTTAAACACCATTAACGTAATTTACACATATATAACATTAACCTAACATAATTATATATATGTAACATTAATAATTATTTCTGCATATATAATTGTGATATTTAAACACTCTAATGTAATTTACACATATATAACATTAACCTAACATAATTATATATATGTAACATTAATAATTATTTCTGCATATATAATTGTGATATTTAAACACTCTTAACGTAATTTACACATATATAACATTAACTTAACGTAATTATATATATGTAACATTAATAATTATTTCTTTATATATAATTGTGATATTTAAACACTCTTAACGTAATTTACACATATATAACATTAACCTAACATAATTATATATATGTAACATTAATAATTATTTCTGCATATATAATTGTGATATTTAAACATTCTTAACGTAATTTACACATATATAACATTAACCTAACGTTATTATATATATGTAACATTAATAATTATTTCTTCATATATAATTGGGATATTTAAACACTCTTAACGTAATTTACACACATATAACATTAACCTAACATAATTATATATAAGTAACATTAATAATTATTTCTGTATATATAATTGTGATATTTAAACATTCTTAACGTAATTTACACATATATAACATTAACCTAACATAATTATATATATGTAACATTAATAATTATTTCTTCATATATAATTGGGATATTTAAACACTCTTAACGTAATTTACACACATATAACATTAACCTAACATAATTATATATAAGTAACATTAATAATTATTTCTGTATATATAATTGTGATATTTAAACATTCTTAACGTAATTTACACATATATAACATTAACCTAACATAATTATATATATGTAACATTAATAATTATTTCTGCATATATAATTGTGATATTTAAACACCATTAACGTAATTTACACATATATAACATTAATAATTCAGTTTTTATTATTTTTTTTATTATTTTTGAGGTATTAA
>NC_059256.1:1791553-1799053 GCF_017591435.1 Portunus trituberculatus | reverse complement strand
GCAAGTTTGAAGCCACAATAGAATCGAGTCCAGCTGTGTTTTGCTTTAGCGACAAAATAACATTGAAGTCACTGCCTGAAATATAACGTGTTTTTAATTAGCACGCCTAGGATTGTTTTGGTGCTTCAAATAACACTTCAAACATATCAAAACATGATTCAACTAACAATATTCCACAAAGGTTAGTCTACCTATTCGGATTTTCAAATTCAAAATTTGTAACGGTTGTAAACTAGAAAACACAAATGTTTATACGACAAGGAATCTCCGTTTTCTTTATTTGGCTGGAAAGCGAAAATTTTAGTTATTGAGAAAATGTAATATAACGTAGTTTGGGTGTGCTTTCCATCTCGACATTTTGACGTGTTTGTGAGCCGTTAATTTGACACAAACACCTTTCGTTGGACCGCGTCATGTAAACAAACCACCCGCTAAGGATATTATATTTTGATTATTAGTTAAAGTATTTATCGCGTCTAAAAGTGTAGTGTATTCCAGTCTGGGAGCCTTTTTTCTTGTGGCCATTTTGAAAATGAATTACGTACGTAAATATTGGGCCACAGGGGCGCCTCAGCCCTGCCTTCCCCCGAGGTCAGTCCAGCAATGTTTGCCTGCACTCCCCCTGTCTTTCCAGACCCAGACAGTGAAGCAAAGCCAGAATCAACCACCACACTACATAAATACCCATTACTGTGCTAAATAAGGCCATGCTTGTGTATACCCACGGTCACACCGACCGCCGCCCACCATGACCCAGACCCACACCCCGCAGGGCAGTAGCAGCAGCAGTGTTATTACCATTAGTATCACCGTTAATAGGCGTGTGTGTGTGTGTGTGTGTGTGTGTGTGTGAGGGCTCTGTTCTCACCACGACTGTTTTCCAAGGCCACACCGATGACTACCAGGGTTCCCAAGAGTGTTTCTCCAGTTAATAATGCAGAAATGTTGTTAATCTGTCACTAACACCTTAAAAACACACTTAAAAGTCTCCGTAACTCATTAAAGAAAACAGGATTCTAAAATGCTGTGTTCTTTCACCACGACTGTTCTCCAAAGCCACAGAGATGACTGGCCGCGTTCCCAAGAGTGTTTCTGCTGTTAATGATGCAGAAATGTTGTTAATCTGTCACTAACACCTTAAAAACACCCTTAAAAACACTCACAACTTCAGGTATACTCTAGTGACGAAGGTTAGACACACAACCCGTCACTTCGGTGGAGCTTGGCGGTGTTACGGTGTGGCTTGACAATGTTATGACTAGACACGTAACCCCTTCTCTCTCTCCCTCTCTCTCTGTAATCGGGCAAGTTAGTGAAGGGTAGAATGAGAGAGTGACAAATGTGTTTAGGGAGACGAGCAAACTCCAGCAAACACGACCACACCGATTTGACACCATAAGGAACAGGTTGTGTGTGGAATTAAGTGATGTGTGTGCGTGTGTGTGTGTGTTGGTGTGTGTGTTGGTTCAAGACTTCACAGTGCACAGCTTGACCCCTTCAGTAGCGTGACGCGTTTCCCCATTCCTTGTGGTGACTATTTGGTGACTTTCTACAGCTTCACAAACTCATGTGGGGGATTAAAATAGTGAAGACTGTGGCCATTAATCTTCTGCCCTCCATACACCCTTGCTAATGTCAATAAAATGGTCTAATGGTGCACAAAACTCAATTAAAATAGTGAAGACTGTGGCCATTAATCTTCTGCCCTCCATACACCCTTGCTAATGTCAATAAAATGGTCTAATGGTACACAAAACTCAATTAAAATAGTGAAGACTGTGGCCATTAATCTTCTGCCCTCCATACACCCTTGCTAATGTCAATAAAATGGTCTAATGGTACACAAAACTCAATTAAAATAGTGAAGACTGTGGCCATTAATCTTCTGCCCTCCATACACTCTTGCTAATGTCGATAAAATGGTCTAATGGTGCACAAAACTCAAGGTAAAAATGTGTCCCAGCACTGAAGGGGTTAAGGACATCACAGGACATACCGAGACTAAATATTGAGGATACTTAGCTGGAATGGACGAGAAAAAGGAAAAATGAGGAGAGGCGAGCGTGTATCCTCCAACTGATTCACTGGGGAAGACTGCGACACCCTCCCTCCCCGGTACAGAGCTGCCAGATCGACTAGGTAATATTTCCCTGCATACAAGCTAAAATTTCCCTTTTCAACCAAGAACTTCCTTATTTCTTGCGTTCAGGAATTAATATCATACAAAACACTAAATTATTTATACATATTCAGTCAAAATACGAAATTATTGATTCACTCTGGCTAAAAAACGTCAAAGCTAATATTTCTCTCCATAACTTTCCCTTTTTTTAGCGATTTTTCATCCCTGTCAGTCAAAATTTCCCTTAAACAAAGAAATTTCCCTACATCTGTCACCTCTGGACCCCGAACACCATCTCGAGGGTTCAAATGCTTCAAATATTGACTCGAACTGTCTATTTCCTTATGTCTTTTTTTTTTTTTTTTATTATTTCAAGGCCTATCAGTTATTCTAGTGTTATCTACTGTATCTCCAGACTTGTAGTGGTAGTAGTAGTAGTAGTTCTGACTAGCTTATGTGTAGAATTGAAAGACTGCCTCGAATGTTGTTGTTGACTGACTGATGTGAACTAACGCGTCTGCTACGGAAACAGTTGTTGTAGTAGTAGTAGTAGTAGTAGTAGTCAGAAACACTCAAAGATGCAGAAATACTATGCGGAGAGAGAGAGAGAGAGAGAGAGAGAAAAAAAAAAAATTGTCACTATTACAACTACTCACTACAACAATTCTCTCTCTCTCTCTCTCAAACTATTACAAAAACTCTCTAATACAGCAAGTCTCACAACTCTCTCTCTCTCTCTTCCCTAATACAACTCACTCTCTCTCTCTCTGTCCCTCTCACTACTACCTCTCTCTCTCTCTCTCTCTCTCTCTCTCTCTCCATTAGCGCATAGGATTAATCAAACAGCGGTACCATAATATATATATGCATGTTTATATACACACACACCTGCGGCCACCAGTATTGGCAACCCTGCGCAGTTGTTGTAATAATAATAATAATAATAATAATAATAATAATAATAATAATAATAATAATAATAATAATGATTTTAAATAATGAGGTAAGGAAAACGCCAATAATAACAAGAATAATGATGTTTTATGAGGTAAGATTCTTAATTAGCTTAAAAAAGATAACACGATAACACGTAAACAGAAAACGGAGGTCTGCTAGTGAGGTATTGGGGCAACTTAACTAAATTAGGAGGGAGAACGAATTAAAGAGAGAGAGAGAGAGAGAGAGAGAGAGAGAGAGAGAGAGAGAGAGAGAGAGAGGTAAACTACAACTATTTTTGAGGTATACACATGAACGAGCAGTAGTAATAATAATAATAATAATAATAATAATAATAATAATAATAATAATAATAATAATAATAATAATAATAATACACTTATCACTAAAACCAAATTCAAACAGGTACATAAAGAACATACATATTAATACACTAAAAATATATAAATTGTCCATATGTCTGTATGTCTGTGTGTGTGTATATGTGTGTGTGTGTCTGTCTGTGTGTGTGTGTGTGTGTGTTGTCGCTATCGATTCATACGGTTTAAAAATTGCTAAAAATACGTAAAAATGGAGGAGGAGGAGGAGGAGGAGGAGGAGGAGGAGGAGGAGGAGGAGGAGGAGGAGGAGAGGAGGAGGAGGAGGAGGAGGTCATACAATTAGGGCAAAAACAATAAGGAGGAAGAGGTAAAAGAAGAAGAAGAAGAAGAAGAAGAAGAAGAAGAAGAAGAAGAAGAAGAAGAAGAGGAGGCGGAGGAGGAGGAACAAAAACACACTGAAAAAAAAAATAATAATAACGAAGAAGAGGAGGAGGAAGACAAGGAGGAGGAGGAGGAGGAGGAGGAGGAGGAGGAGGAGGAGGAGGAGGAGGAGGAGGATGACGAGGAGGAGGAGGAGGAAGAAACTCAAAAAAACATCAAAAAAAACCCTTAAAAGTTTCAAGACATCAAAACGCTCGCACCCAGCCCACCCCCATTACCAGAAGAGGAGGAGGAAGAGGAGGAGGAGGAAGAGGAAGAGGAGGAGGAGGAGGAGGCAGCATAGTCCTTGTGAGCCTCTATATCCACCCTACAAATGGGACATCTCTTATTGGTGGAGAGCCACTGATCAACACACTCCACGTGGAAGAGATGCATGCAAGGAAGACGTCGAACCTCTTCCTCTTCCTCGAACTCAGACAGACAGATGGTGCATTTCTCCAGGCTGTCTTCCGAGGGGTCTGCGCGCTTCATCTGGGGGGGCGGAGACACACACATGGGGTTATTACGGGTCTTGTGGGTGTTTTTGTGGTGTTTTTGTGGGGTTTTTGTGGGGTTTTTGGGTGTTTTTGTGTGTTTTGTGGGGTTAAATAGTGGTTTTGTGATGTTTTGGGGTCTGCGTGCTTCATCTGGGGGGGCGGAGACACACACATGGGGTTATTACGGGGTCTTGTGGGTGTTTTGTGGTGTTTTGTGGGGTTTTTGTGTGTTTTGTGTGTTTTGTGGGGTTTTGTGGGGTTTTGGGTGATTTTGGGTGTTTTTGTGTGTTTTGTGGGGTTAAATAGTGGTTTTGGGGTCTGCGCGCTTCATCTGGGGGGGCGGAGACACACACATGGGGTTATTACGGGGTCTTGTGGGTGTTTTTGTGGTGTTTTTGTGGGGTTTTTGTGTGTTTTTGTGGGTTTTTGTGTATTTTTTGGGTGTTTTTGTGTGTTTTGTGGGGTTAAATAGTGGTTTTGGGGTCTCGTGCTTCATCTGGGGGCGGAGACACACACATGGGATGTCTGAGGGTCTTGTGGGTGTTTTGTGGTGTTTTGTGGTGTTTTGTGGGGTTTTGTGGTGGTTTGGGATGTTTTGGTGTGTTTTGGTGGTTTGGGGTGTTTTGGGGTCCATGCTTCATCCGGGGCTGAGACACACACGGGTTATTTCAGGTCCCAGTGGGTGTTTTGTGGGGTTTTGTGGGGTTTGGTGTGTTTGTGGTGGTTTGGGATGTTTTGTGTGTTTTCTGGGGTTTTGTGTGTTTTGGGTGTTTTGGGTGTTTGTGTGTTATTGTGGGGTTTTTGTGTTTTGTGGGTTTTGTTTTGTGGGGTTAAATAATGGTTTTGTGGGGTTTGGTGTGTTTTGTGTGGTTTGGTGGTTTTGGGGTGTTTTGGGGTCTGCGCCTTTATCTGGGGGGCGGAGACACACACATGGGGTTATTTGAGGTCTCCTGGGTGTTTTGTGGTGTTTGTGGGGTTTTGGGTGTTTTGTGGGTTTTGTGTATTTTGGGGTGTTTTGTGTGTTTTGTGTGTTTTGGGGTGTTTTGTGTGTTTTGGGATGTTTTGTGTGTTTTAGTGGGGTTTGTGTGTGTGTTTGGGACACACATTTGTGTGATGTTTTGTGTGTTTTGTGGGGTTTTGTGTGTTTTAGGGTGTTTTGTGTGTTTTGGGACGTTTTGGGATGTTTGTGTGTTTTGTGGGGTTTTTGGGGTGTTTTTGTTTTTTGTGGGGTTAAATAATGGTTTTGATGTGTTTTGGGTGTTTTGGTGGTTTTGGTGTGTTTTGGGGTATGCTTGCTTCATCTGGGTCTGAGAGACACACAGGGTCATTCGGGGTCCCAAGGGTTTTGTGTGTTTTGGGATGTTTTGTGGGGTTTTTGGGTGTTTTTGTGTGTTTTTGGAGTGTTTTGTGTGTTTTGTGGGGTTAAATAGTGGTTTGATGTGTTTTGGGTGTTTTGGGTGTTTTGGGGGTGTTTTAGGATATTTTGTGTGTTGAGGATGTTTTGTGTGTTTTTGGGTGTTTTGTGTTTTGTGGGGTTTTGTGTGTTTTGGGATGTTTTGGTGTGTTTTGGGGTCCCGTGCTTCATCCGGGGGTGGAGACACACACAGGGTCTTGGGTGTTTTGGGGTGTTTTGTGGGGTTTAGTGTGTTTGGGGTGTTTTGTGTGTGTGTTAAACAATGGTTTTAATGTATTTTGGTGGTTTTGTGGTGTTTTTGGGGTGTTTTGTGTGTTTGTGGGGTTTTGTGTGTTTGAGGTGTTTGGGTGTTTTGGTGTGTTTTAGGCACGCGTGCTTCATCTGGGGGCGAGACACACACGGGTTATTCAGTCTTGTGGGTGTTTTGTGGGGTTTGTATGTTTGGTGAGCCTTGTGTGTTTTCTGTGGTTTTGGGTGTTTATGGGTGTTTTATGGGGTTTTGTGATTATTTAATGGTTTTTGGGTGTTTTTGTGTGTGTTTTTGGGGTTTTTGGTGGTTTTGTGGTGTTTTTTGGTGTTAATGGGGTGTTTTTGGGTCTTTTGTGGTGTTTATGTGTTTTAGGATTGTTTTTGAGGTTTTTGGGTGTTTAGTAGTGTTTTGGTGTGTGTTTGGTGTGTTTTGGGGGTCTGCATGCTTCATCTGGGGGAGCGGGAGACACACACGGAGTTTTTAGGGGATTTTGTGGTGTTTTTGTGGTGTTTTTGTGGTGTTTTGTGGTCTGCGCACTTCATCTGGGGGGAGAGAGACAGACTGGGGGTTATTTGGGGTTTTGTGGGGTGTTAAGATTTTTGGGGTGTTTTGTGGTCCGCGCACTTCATCTGGGGGGCGGAGAGACAGACAGGGGTTATTTGGGGTTTGGGGGTGTTAAGATTTTTGTTGGGTTTGGGGGTGTGTTAAGATTTTTGGGGGTTATGGGGTGTGTTAAGATTTTTGGGGGTTATGGGGGTGTGTTAAGATTTTGGGGGTTATGGGGTGTGTTAAGATTTTTGGGGGTTTTGGGGGTGTTAAGATTTTTGGGGGTGTTAAAATTTTTGGGGGTTTTGGGGGTGTTAAGATTTTTGGGGGTTTTGGGGGTGTTAAGATTTTTGGGGGGTTTGGGGGTGTTAAGATTTTTGGGGTTTTGGGGGTGTTAAGATTTTTGGGGGTTTGGGGGTGTTAAGATTTTTGGGGGTTTTGGGGGTGTTAAGATTTTTGGGGGTTTGGGGGTGTTAAGATTTTTGGGGTTTGAGGGGTGTTAAGATTTTTGGGGGTTTGGGGGGTGTTAAGATTTTTGGGGTTTTGGGGTTTGGGGGTGTTAAGATTTTGGGGTTTTGGGGGTGTTAAGATTTTTGGGGTTTTGGGGTATTTTGTGGTCCATGACTTCATCTGGGGGCTGGAGACAGACAGGGGTTATTTGGGGGTTTTGGGGGTGTTAAGATTTTGGGGGTTTTGAGGGGTGTTAAGATTTTTGGGGGTTTGGGGGTGTTAAGATTTTGGGGGTTTGGGGGGTTTTGGGGGGTTTTGTGGTCTGAGCACTTCATCTGGGGGGGCGGAGAGACAGACAGGGGGTTATTTGGGGGTTTTTGGGGGTGTATTGCTTTGTGGTGTTCTAAGAAATGTTTTGAAAGTTCTGTGGTGTTTTTAAGTGTTTTTCGGTGTTTAAAAGAGCTTTCAAGGGTGTTTTGGTGTGTTTATGGTGTTTTGTGGCATTTAAGTGTGTTTTGGTGTTT
>NC_059256.1:1787993-1791053 GCF_017591435.1 Portunus trituberculatus | reverse complement strand
TTATTGACATTAGCAAGGGTGTATGGAGGGCAGAAGATTAATGGCCACAGTCTTCACTATTTTAATTGAGTTTTGTGCACCATTAGACCATTTTATTGACATTAGCAAGGGTGTATGGAGGGCAGAAGATTAATGGCCACAGTCTTCACTATTTTAATTGAGTTTTGTGCACCATTAGACCATTTTATTGACATTAGCAAGGGTGTATGGAGGGCAGAAGATTAATGGCCACAGTCTTCACTATTTTAATTGAGTTTTGTGCACCATTAGACCATTTTATTGACATTAGCAAGGGTGTATGGAGGGCAGAAGATTAATGGCCACAGTCTTCATTATTTTAACTGAGTTTTGTGCACCATTAGACCATTTTATTGACATTAGCAAGGGTGTAAAGGACCTTAAAACCCCCAAAAATAGACCAGTAAGACCTCAAAACCCCAAAATAAGCTTCAAAGCCTCTTAAAAACACCCTAAAAAGGTCCCCAAAATACCCTATAGAACATCAAAACACCTTAAACATCCTAGAAATAAATAATACCCCTAAAACCTCCTCATGCCCCGAAATGAACCAAAAAACACACCAAAACCCCCAAAAACACCTTAAACTGCACCAACCCCCAAAAACACCCTCATACACCTTAGAACCCTCCAAATAACCCAAAATATACCCTTATGCCACCGATGCATCCTCAAATAACCCCAAACATACTCTTAAACTGCCATATAAACCCTAAACACACCCCTAAAAAATCCAAAACACCCCAAATAACCCCAAACATACTCTTAAACTGCCATATAAACCCTAAACACCCCCCTAAAAAACCCAAAACACCCCAATACACCTAAAAAACCCAAATACAAAACCTCATTCACCCCAAAACCCCAAATACACCCAAAGAAACCCAAATAACCCCAAACATACTCTTAAATTGCCATATAAACCCTAAACACCCCTAAAACCCAAAACACCCAAATAACCCCAAACATACTCTTAAATTGCCATATAAATCCTAAACACCCCTAAAACCCAAAACACCCCAAATAACCCCAAAACCCAAATACACCCAAAAACCCCAAATACAACCAAAACCCCAAATACACCCAAAAACCCCCAAAATAACCCCAAACATACTCTTAAAACTCCCATATAAACCCAAAACACCCCTTAAAAAAACCCAAAAAAACCCATAAACCCCCCCTACGTCATATCACCTGGGTCTGAATTAATCATGATCTGTCGGAGGCCGTTCTTAGCCAGTTCGCGAGTCGCTGTGTCGTCTCGAGACGGCAGCGACACCTCCACCACCTTGAACCCAGCGGCCTTGGCAGCAGCAGCGGGAGATGAGAGGGCCACGCTCGGGAAACATTGTGGTGAGGTTGGCGGCGACTTGAAGGGCCATGGTTGGGGTGTCTGTCTGTCTGTCGGGGGGGGTAGGGGATGTTAGTGAAGTGTTTTGTGGTGTGGGAGTGATTGGTGGTGGAGGGAGAGGATGTGGGGAAAATGAAAGAGAGAGAGAGAGAGAGAGAGAGAGAGAGAGAGAGAGAGAGAGAGATGGAAGGAAAGGAGGTTAGTGTCTATGTGGGATGTGGCATGAGAGAGAGAGAGAGAGAGAGAGAGAGAGAGAGAGAGAGAGAGAGAGAGAGAGAGAGAGAGAGAGAGAGAGAGAGAGAGAGAGAGAGAGAGAGAGAGAGAGGCAGGAGACAGACAGGTGTCTTTGTCGGGTAAGGGTGAGAGGGAGAGAGAGAGAGAGAGAGAGAGAGAGAGAGAGAGAGAGAGAGAGAGAGAGAGAGAGAGAGAGAACAAAAAACAGTGCATTTAGCAAAAGAATCTCATTAAAGTAAGTGGCTTAAAGATAGCTCTCTCTCTCTCTCTGTCTCTCTCTCTCTTATCTAATCACATCCTGAGTGACAAGATAACAAGTTGTAATGATCTTAATACAACTTATGGAAGCTAACAAGGCTCATCATACACCATACACCTGTAATGCCAAGAATACAACAATATAACATTAACCTAACATAATTATATATAAGTAACATTAATAATTATTTCTGATATAATTGTGATATTTAAACACTCTTAACGTAATTTACACATATATAACATTAACCTAACATAATTATACATATGTAACATTAATAATTATTTCTTTATATATAATTGTGATATTTAAACACTCTTAACGTAATTTACACATATATAACATTAACCTAACATAATTATATATATGTAACATTAATAATTATTTCTGTATATATAATTGGGATATTTAAACACTCTTAACGTAATTTACATACATATAACATTAACCTAACATAATTATATATATGTAACATTAATAATTATTTCTTCATATATAATTGGGATATTTAAACACTCTTAACGTAATTTACACACATATAACATTAACCTAACATAATTATATATATGTAACATTAATAATTATTTCTGTATATATAATTGAGATATTTAAACACTCTTAACGTAATTTACACATATATAACATTAATAATTCAGTTTTTATTATTTTTTTTATTATTTTTGTGGTATTAAACAGTGTAATCTAAAATAATGTAATTACTTAAGATTAATATACATGTAATTTTTCACCTAATTATTTATTATACACGTCACATTGATAATTATGCATTTTTTTATGTAATTGTATTGAAATCCTTCTAAATTTTACCTAATTATATATATGTAATTTGTTTTATTTATTTATTTATTTATATATGTTAATAATTCACCAATTTAACCTAACCTAATTATATATATGTAATCTTAATGTAATCTTAACCTAACTTCCTCTTCCTCCTCCTCCTCTTCCTCTTCTTCTTCCTCTTCCTCCTCCTCCTCTTCTTTTTTTATTCCTTTCTTTCTCCTCCTCCTCTTCTTCTTCTTCTTCTTTACTCCTCTTCCTCTTCTTCTTTATTCCTCCTCCTCCTCCTCTTCCTCTTCTTCTTTATTCCTCCTCCTCCTCTTCTTCTTCTTCTTCTTTATTCCTCCTCCTCTTCTTCTTCTTTACTCCTCCTCCTCTTCTTCTTCTTCTTCTTTAT
>NC_059256.1:1780493-1782993 GCF_017591435.1 Portunus trituberculatus | reverse complement strand
ATAACACTTCAAACATATCAAAAACATGATTCAACTAACAATATTCCACAAAGGTTAGTCTACCTATTCGGATTTTCAAATTCAAAATTTGTAACGGTTGTAAACTAGAAAACACAAATGTTTATACGACAAGGAATCTCCGTTTTCTTTATTTGGCTGGAAAGCGAAAATTTTAGTTATTGAGAAAATGTAATATAACGTAGTTTGGGTGTGCTTTCCATCTCGACATTTTGACGTGTTTGTGAGCCGTTAATTTGACACAAACACCTTTCGTTGGACCGCGTCATGTAAACAAACCACCCGCTAAGGATATTATATTTTGATTATTAGTTAAAGTATTTATCGCGTCTAAAAGTGTAGTGTATTCCAGTCTGGGAGCCTTTTTTCTTGTGGCCATTTTGAAAATGAATTACGTACGTAAATATTGGGCCACAGGGGCGCCTCAGCCCTGCCTTCCCCCGAGGTCAGTCCAGCAATGTTTGCCTGCACTCCCCCTGTCTTTCCAGACCCAGACAGTGAAGCAAAGCCAGAATCAACCACCACACTACATAAATACCCATTACTGTGCTAAATAAGGCCATGCTTGTGTATACCCACGGTCACACCGACCGCCGCCCACCATGACCCAGACCCACACCCCGCCCCACCAACCCCCGCCCTGCCCTGCCCCGCGTCAACCCATCAACATTTCCTTCAATTCTCAGTGTTTCCTGCTGCTGCCCGCCTGGAATGCATAAAGTGCAGTGATAGGAGGGAGAAATGGGGAATGGACGTGTGTGTAGTAGTAGTAGTAGTAGTAGTAGTAGTAGCAGCAAGGGCAGCAACAGCAGTGTTATTACCATTATTATGAGTGTTAACGTGTGTGTGTGTGTGTGTGTAATTCAGTGTTTGATCTGGTGCAGTGTGTGACGAGACAGCCAGACGTCACCCTACGGAGCGAGGTCAGAGCTCATTATTTCCGATCTTGGGCTAGGCCTGAGACCAGGCACACACCACACACCGGGACAACAACCTCACAACTCCTCCATTTACATCCCCTACCTTCTCACTGCTACCTCAACACTCAACACTCAACACTCAACACTGAACAGTGAACACTGAACACTGAACAGTGAACAGTGAACACTGAACAGTGAACATGGGCTACACGTGAAAGGAGACACCCAAATATCTCCACCCGGCCGGGGAATCGAACCCCGGTCATCTAGCTTGTGAAGCCAGCGCTCTAACCACTGAGCTACCGGGCGTGTGTGTGTGTGTGTGTGTGTATGAGGGCAGGCTGCTCAACGTAACATTACTCTCTCTCTCTCTCTCTCTCTCTCTCTCTCTCTCTCTCTGAAACGCTGTACTCTCTCACCAAGACTTTTCCAAGGCCACACAGATGACTACCAGGGTTCCCAATAGTGTTTCTCCAGTTAATAATGCAGAATTGTTGTTAATCTGTCACTAACACCTTAAAAACACTGTGTTCTCTCACCACGACTGTTCTCCAAGGCCACAGAGACGACTGGCCGCGTTCCCAAGAGTGTTTCTGCTGTTAATAATGCAGAGATGTTGTTAATCTGTCACTAGAACCTTAAAAACACCCTTAAAAACCCTCACAACTTCAGGTATACTCTAGTGACGAAGGTTAGACACACAACCCGTCACTTCGGTGGAGCTTGGCGGTGTTATGACTAGACACGTAACTCTCTCTCTCTCTCTCTCTCTCTCTCTCTCTTATTGCATTTGGGGATGTTCTGGGGTGTTTTGGAGTGTTTAGGGGTACGTTAGGTGTGTTTTAAGATGTTTCAGGATGTTTATAGTGTGTTTTGGGTGTTTTGGGCTGTTGTTGATGTTTGTAAGAGTGTTATTGGTGTGTTTAGGGGTGTTTTGGGGTGTTTTGAGATGTTTTGGTGTGTTTTGTATGTTTAGGGTGTTTTGGGATGTTTTGGTGTGTTTAGGGATGTTTTGGTGTGTTTTGGTGTGTTTAGGGTGTTTTGGTGTGTTTTGGTGTGTTTTGAGATGTTTTGGTGTGTTTTGGTGTGTTTAGGGGTGTTTTGGGGTGTTTTTGGTGTGTTTAGGGATGTTTTGGTGTGTTTGGTGTGTTTAGGGTGTTTTGGGGTGTTTTGGTGTGTTTAGGGATGTTTTGGTGTGTTTGGTGTGTTTAGGGTGTTTTGGGATGTTTTGGTGTGGTTTGGGGATGTTTTGGTATGTTTTTTGGGTGTTTACGGGTGCGTTAGGTGTGTTTGGAGATGTTTTAGGGTGTTTATAATGTGTTTTGGTTGTTGTTGATGTTTTTAAGAGTGTTATTGGTGTAGTTTGCGGTGTTTTTGTCGTGTTTAGGGATGTTTTTTTGTTGTTTTGGCGTGTTTTAAGAGATGAGATGTTTTGGGGTGTTTCTAGTGTAGTTTGGGGTATTTTGGGGTGTTATTGATGTTTTTAAGGATGTTATTGGTGTGTTTCAGAGTGTTTTTGTTGAGTTATGGGGTGTTTTTATTGTTTTGAAGTGTTTTAAGTA
>NC_059256.1:1760493-1775493 GCF_017591435.1 Portunus trituberculatus | reverse complement strand
CCCACAGAACAGCTGCTCCAGTTCCTCGGGGTAGAAAACATGGAGCTGTGCCAGGGGAAGATACTCTCGAAACCCTCGCGCAGAGCCTCCATCTGGCGCCTCACCCCCTCGCGCACCAGCCACTCCGTCACCAGCTGTGGGGTTCAGGGGAGGTTAAGGGAGGTTTTGGGGTTTTAAGGGTGTTTTGGGGGTTTTAAGGGTGTTTTGGGGTTTTAAGTGTTTTGGGGTTTTTAAGAGTTTTGGGGTTTTAAGAGTTTTGGGGTGTTTTTGGGGTTTTAAGAGTTTTGGGGATATTTAAGGTGTTTTGTGGTTCCAAGAGGGGTTTTAAGAGTGTTTTTAAAAGAGTTTTTTTAAGGGTGTTTTGGTGTGAAAAGTGGGTTTTAAGGGTGTTTTGTGTAAAAGTGGGTTTTTAAGGGTGTTTTGGTGTGAAAAGTGGGTTTTAAGGGTGTTTTGTGTAGAAAAGAGTGTTTTAAGGGTGTTTTTGTGTAGAAAAGTGTTTTAAGGGTGTTTTGTGTAGAAAGAGTGTTTTAAGGATGTTTTGTGTAGAAAGAGTGTTTTAAGGATGTTTTGTGGTTCTGGTGCAGAGCCTCCATCTGACCCTAACCCCTGTGCACCAGTGTTTTCCACCAGTTTGTGGGGTTCAGGGAGGTTGAGGAAGTTTGGGGCTTTTAAGGGTGTTTTGGGTGTTTTAAGGGTGTTTTGGGGTTTTAAGGGTGTTTTGGGGTTTTAAGAGTTTTGGGGTTTTAAGAGTTTTGGGGTTTTTAAGAGTTTTGGGTTTTAAGAGTTTTGGGGTTTTAAGGGTTTTGGGGGGTTTTAAAGGAGTTTTTGAGGATATTTAAGGTGTTTTGTGTAGAAAGAGTGTTTTAAGAGTGTTTTGAAGAAAGTGTATTTTTAAGGGTGTTTTGGTGTGAAAAGTGGGTTTTTAAGGGTGTTTTGTGTAGAAAGTGTTTTTAAGGGTGTTTTTGTGTAGAAAGTGTGTTTTTAAGGGTGTTTTTGTGTAGAAAGTGTTTTTAAGGGTGTTTTTGTGTAGAAAGTGTTTTTAAGGGTGTTTTTGTGTAGAAAGAGTGTTTTTAAGGGTGTTTTTGTGTAGAAAGTGTTTTTAAGGGTGTTTTTGTGTAAGGGTGTTTTTGTGTAAAGGTGTTTTTGTGTAGAAAGTGTTTTTATGTAGAAAGTGTTTTTAAGGGTGTTTTGTGTAGAAAGAGTGTTTTAAGGGTGTTTTGTGGTTCTGGTGCAGAGCCTCCATCTGACCCCTCACCCCCTCGTGCACCAGCCACTGAGTCACCAGCTGTGGGGTTCAGGGGAGGTTAGGGAGGTTGAGGGAAGTTTGGGGGCTTTTAAGGGTGTTTTGTGGTGTTTTTAAAGTGTTTTTGTGGTTTTAGTGTGAAAATGAATGTTTTTAAGGTTATATGTGTAGAAAGTGTTTTTAAGGGTGTTTTTGTGGTTAGGTAGAAACTCTCTCTCTCTCTCTCTCTCTCTCTCACACCCAAAAACACCCAAAATTACTCACACACTCTCTCTCTCTCTCTCTCTCTCTCTTACACCCAAACACTCAAAAAACACACCAAAAACACTCTCTCTCTCTCTCTCTCTCTCACCCCACACCCAAAAAACTCAAAACACCCAAAATTACTCACACTCTCTCTCTCTCTACACCCAAACACTCAAAACACCCAAAACCACTCTCTCTCTCTCTCTTACACCCAAACACTCAAAACACCCAAAATTACTCACACTCTCTCTCTCTCTCACACCCAAAAACACTTAAAACACCCAAATTACTCACTCTCTCTCTCTCTACACCCAAACACTCAAAACACCAAAACCACCCAAAAACTTACTCTCTCTCTCTCTCTTACACCCAAACACTCAAAACACCAAAACCACTCACTCACTCTCTCTCTCTCTCTCTCACCCCACACCCAAAACACTTAAAACACCCAAAATTACTCACTCTCTCTCTCTCTCTTACACCCAAACACTCAAAAACACACCAAACCACTCTCTCTCTCTCTCTCAAAACACCCAAAATTACTCACACTCTCTCTCTCTTACACCCAAACACTCAAAAACATACCAAACCACTCTCTCTCTCTCTCTCTCTCACCCCACACCCAAAAAAACACTTAACACCCAAAATTACTCACACTCTCTCTCTCTCTCTCTCTTACACCCAAACACTCAAAAAACACACCAAAACCACTCTCTTTCTCTCTCTCTCTCTCTCGCTCACACATACCCCTCCCCTCCCCACACTCCCCTCCCCTTCCTTACCTGCACATACTGGTCCAGATTATGAATGGTGACAGGAATTTCTGTTCCTCCTTTTCTGAATTCAATGTTGGGGTAGCCAGGCAGGGTGTAGCTCAGAGCAAGGTCCTCCACACTACACCCATCCACTGTCAGGGCCTCCAAGCGGGCCTGGAAGAGTGTTTAGGCTGTTTTCAGGGTGTTTTGGGGTGTTTAAATGTTATTTTTAAGTGGTTTTGGGTGTTTTGTGGTGATTTTGGGCATTCTTAAGTGTTTTTGGGTGTTTTGATGCATTTTAAGGGTATTTTTAAGTGTTTTGGGTGTTTTGAGGGGCTTTGGGGTGTTTTAGGGCATTTTAATGAAATTTTAAGTGTTTTGGGTGTTTTGAGGTGGTTTTGGGGCATTTAAAGGTATTTTTGAGTGTTTTGTGGTGGTTTTGGGCATTTTAAGGATATTTTAAAGTGTTTTGAGGTGTTTTGTAGTGGTTTTGGGCATTTTAAGTATTTTTAAGTGTTTTAAAGATGTTTTGGGGGCTATATAGATTTTTTTGGGTGTTTTTGGGTGTTTTAAAGGTGTTTTTAATGCCAGGTCCTCCATGCTACACCCATCCACTGTAAGGGTCTCCAAGCGGGCCTAGAAGAGTGTTTAGGGTGTTTTTAGGGTGTTTTGGGTTATTTAAAGGTGTTTTGGGGGTTTTAAGGGTATTTTTAAGTGTTTTTGGGTGTTTTGGGCATGGGCATTTAAGGCTATTTTAATTATTTTGGGTATTTTGTGGTGGTTTGGGATGTTTTTGGGGTGTTTTGGGCATTTAAGGGTATTTTAAGTGTTTTGGTGTTTGTGTTTTGGGCATTTAAAGGGAATTTTAAGTGTTTTGGGTGTTTTGTGGTGGTTTTGGGGTTTTAGGGTATTTTAAGGAATTTTAAGTGTTTTGGGTGTTTTGGTGGTTTTAGGGGGGTGTTTAGGGCATTTTAAGAATTCTTAAGTGTTTTGTGGTGGTTTTGGGGTGTTAGGGCACTTTTAGGGTATTTTAAGTGTTTTGAGGTGTTTTGTGGTAGTTTTGGGGTGTTGGGGCATTTTAAGGGTATTTTAAGTGTTTTGAGGGTGTTTTGTGGTGGTTTGGGGTGTTTTGGGGCATTTTAAGAGTATTTTTAAGTGTTTTGTGGTGGTTTTAGGGCATTTTAAGAGTATTTTTAAGTGATTTTGGGTGTTCTAAAGGTGTTTTGGGGCTATATAGATTTTTTTAGGTGTTTTAAAGGTGTGTTTAGTGCCAGGTCCTCCACGTTACACCCATCCATTGTCAAGGCCTCCAAGCGGGCCTGGAAGAGTGTTTAGGGTGTTTTGGGTAATTTAAAAGTGTTTTGGGGTGTTTTGTTTGGGTGGTGTTTTGGGTGTTTTAGGGTGTGTTTGGGGTGTTTTGGTATGTGTTTGGGTGTATTTGGGGTGTGTTTCAGTGTTTTTGGCGTGTTTTTGGTGTTTTGGGATGTGTTTTTGAGTGTGTTTTTGGTGTTTTAGCGTGTTTTAATGGCTGTTAACCTAACCTAACCTACCCGCCCCCATTACCTGCAGCTCAGCGTTGGGCATGGCCTCTGCCTCAGCCTGGGCCATGAGTCGCCTCTTCTGCAGCACAGTGGAGTGAAGGCGGCCCAGGGTGTGTCCCAGGGCCGGGTCCAGCGCTGCCACATCACCAAGTCCCAGAGACCACTCCTCACTCACCAGCCACTTGTACACACACTCGTGCAGACCCAGGTCCAGCTGTGGGGGGAGGAGGGGGTAAGGCCTTAGTTACAAGTTGGTTCTGGGTGTTTTTGGGTGTGTTTGGGGTGTGTTTGGGGTGTTTTAAGGTGTTTTTGGGTGTTTAAAGGTGTTTTTGGGTGTGTTTTAAGGTGTTTTTGGGTGTTTTAAGGTGTTTTTGGGTGTTTAAAGGTGTTTTTGGGTGTGTTTAGGGTGTGCTTGGTGTGTTTTAAGGTATTTTAGGTGTTTTGGGGATGTTTGGGTGTTTTGGGATGTTTTGAGTGTTTTGGGGTGTTTTGAGTGTGTTTGGGTGTGTTTTAAGGTGTTTTGGGTGTTTGGGGTGTTTTGGGATGTGTTTGGGTGTTTAGGGTGTTTTTTTAGTGTTTTAGGGTGTGTTTGGGGTGTTTTGGGGTGTTATAGGGTGTGTAAGGGTGTTTTGGGTGTGTTTGGGGTGTTTTGGGGAATTTTAGAGGTATTTTAGGGTGTGTTTGGGATGTTATAGGGTGTGTAAGGGGTGTTTAGGGTGTTTTTTTTAGTGTTTTTGGGATATGTTTGAGGTGTTTTAGGGTGTTTTTGTGGTGTTTTGGTGTTTTTTGTCAAATAGATCACCCCAAGCAAGTCACGCGTCAAGAGGTCAAAGGTCACAGGTAAAACACAGGTCAAAGGTCAAACGGTCACTGATATGAAGTCACACAGGTCATGGGTGAAAAGTAAAACAAGGTCACATAGGTCACAGCTGAAAGGTAAAAAGGTCAAAGGTCACAGATCAATATCACAAAGGTCAAAGGTCACAACTCAAACAGGTCAAAAGGTAAATAAGGTCACAATTCACAGGTCAAAAGTAAAACAAAGGTCAACTCAAAGGTCAAAAGGTCACACAATTAACAGGGTAAAGGTCAAAAGGTCACATAACTCACACAGGTCAAAGGTCACACATAGGTCAAAAGGTCACAACACAGGTCAAATGTCAAAGGTCACACACAGGTCAAAAGGTCACACACAAAGGTCAAAAGATCACACACAAAGGTCAAAAGATCACACACAAAGGTCAAAAGATCACAAAGGTCAAAGGTCACACACAGGTCAAAAGATCACACAAAGATCAAAAGGTCACACACAAAGGTCAAAAAGTCACACACAAAGGTCAAAAGGTCACACATACAGGTCAAAAGGTCACACACAAGGTCAAAAGGTCACACACAGGTCAAAAGATCACACAGAAAGATCAAAAGGTCACACACAAAGGTCAAAAAGTCACACACAGGTCAAAAGATCACACACAAAGGTCAAAAGGTCACACTCAAAGGTCAAAAGGTCACACACAAAGGTCAAAAAGTCACAAAGGTCAAAAGGTCACACACAAAGGTCAAAAGATCACAAAAGTCAAAAGGTCACACTCAAAGGTCAAAAGGTCACACACAAAGGTCAAAAAGTCACACACAAAGGTCAAAAGGTCACACACAAAGGTCAAAAGGTCAAAAGGTCACACTCACCATCCTGGAATCCATGACAGCCTTGGCCATGAATTTGCCGAGAAACTTGAACTTTGACCTGAGCTTGGCCATGTGGGTGTTCTTCATGTTGCGTGGCACTGGCATGGGGTACAGGCCGGCACTGGCGTCCATGTAGTGCACCACCTTGGACGGCACCCCTGGCCCCATCGCTCCCTCCCTGTGGTGGTGGTGGTGGTGGTGGTGGCGGTGGCGTGGTGGTGGAGGCACTGGCATTTCGATGGTGGACACGGATACGGTATTCCTCGCCACAATTCAAGTTCGGCCTTCTGGAGCTCCCTGGAGACTAAGGCGTAGAATTCTAAGGTCGGTCCGAGTCCCGTCCCGACCTCGTTGTCATACTGGATCTCTAAGACGGCCCGGGACGACGCCAGCTCCTCCATGACGGCCTCAGCTTGACGTAAAATGTCATCGCGCGAGACGGTTCTTTTACGTTTCTCCAGTCTGGGTGTGACGCGCTCACTGCTGTCCACGCCGCTCAGCTCAGGGGAGGAGTCCAGGAGGCGCTGAAGGGCTCGGTCACGGTCGAAGGACACCGCGTAGAACAGCAGCTGTCGCGTCTCAAAGGGGAACAAGAACGGACTGACGGGGAGAGAGAGATGGGAGACGTTAATTACAGAGGGAGGGAGAGGGAGACAGGGAGGAAGAGGGAGAGGAGAGGAAAGGGAGAGAGAATGCATACCTACTTAAAACATAAAAAAACTTCCTAAAATGCCCCCACAAGACCCCTACACCCTACACCCCAAAACACCCCCCAGTACACCCCAAAACACAACAAAAATTATCCACAACACCCCAAAACACAACCACCTACACTCCCACAACACCCCAAAACTCCCTAAACACCCCAAAATATCCTAAAACATCCCAAAACCACCCTAAAACACTCACAATCTCCCACACCTCCTACACCCAACACCTCAAAACTCCTAAACACCCCAAAATATCCTAAAACACCCCACAATCTTCCCACAACACCACCTACACCCCCACAACTCCCTAAACATCCCAAAATATCCTAAAACACCCATAAAACACCCAAAAAAAACCCAAAACACCCCAAAACACCCAATAAACACCCAAAACACCTAAAACCCCAAACACACCCCACAACACCTCCTACATCCCCACAACACCCCCAAACACTCACCAGGCATAAGCAATCTGTGGCAGCCAAGAGGGGACATTGCCAGTCATGATCACCAGTGGATCTTGCAGTTGGCGATTCGCTTTTGCTGTTAACTTGAGATTGGTGAACTCTGCGGTGGGGAGGGGGGGTGGGTACCTGGCTGGGGGGTAGAGGGTGCCATAGTGCCGGTTGAGGGAGTGTAGGATGCGCAGGAGGGCCAGGACTTCCAGACTAGGGTCGCCAACTGTCACACTCGCAGGAAGGGCTGGGCTCAGATGGTGCTCTAAGATGCTGCTGCTGCTATTACCCACAATGCTGCCTTCTGGGAGGGGGTAGGAGGGGTTAGTGGGGGTGTAGAGGTGTCCAGGGGTGTGTAGAGATGGGTGTAGGGGTGTCCAGGGGTGTTTTGGTGGGGTGTGGCTGTGTTTTGGGGTATGTGTGGCAGTATTGTGTGTGTTGCAGTATCTGAGGATATTGGAGGTGTTTGGTGAGGTGTAGTGGTGTTTGGTGGGGTGTAGGGGTGTTTGGTGGGGTGTAGGGGTGTTTGGTGTGGTGTAGGGGTGTTTGGTGGGGTGTAGGGGTGTTTGGTGGGGTGTAGGGGTGTGTGGCAGTGTTTGTGGGTGTGTGCGTGGCAGTGTTTTGGGGTTTAAAGAGGTTAGTTGGGGGTGTAGGGGTGTGTGTGGAGGGGTGTAGGGGTGTTTTATGGGGTGTGGCAGTGTTTGGGAGGCTGTGGGTTGGGTTGGGTTAGTGTGTGTGTGTGTGTGTGTGTGTGTGCTACTACTACTACTACTACTACTACTACTACTACTACTACTACAACTACCAATCTACCCACCAGACACCAGAGCCCCAGTCTTCTTCTTAGGGCTGGTTTTAGAGGTCCCAGCCTTGCCCTTTCTACCGCCAGACTGTCTCGGCTGCTCCTCCTCTTGTACCGGCCTGAGAGAGAGAGAGAGGGAGTGAATGAGAGCAGAGAGAGAGAGAGAGAGAGAGAGAGAGTGTTATGGTCAGAAAACTTACTTGAAACCCACAAAACACCCTCAGAACACCTGACTTCCTGATCTCTAATATTTGTGATTGGTGCAGAGAAAACTTGTTAGTGTTCAATGCCTCAAAAAGTGAATTGGTCCATGTATCAAGTGGACACAACCTTCCAGACAACTATCCACTCTTCTTCAGTGACACTCAACTGTCTCCCTCTGCCACACTGACTATCCTCAGCCTGTCCTTCACTCATACTGTCCTTCACTGCAAACTTCACATCTCATCTCTTAACAGTTCTGAGGCGTCTCTGTCAGTTTTTCCCGCCCCTCCAGCTGGTAACTCTGTACAGGGGCCTTATCCGTCCCTGTATGGAGTACTCTTGGCATGTTTGTGGGGGTTCCAGTCACACAGTTTTGTTAGATAGGGTGGAATCAAAAGGTTTTCGTGTCATCAACTCCCCTCCTCTGAGTGACTGTCTTCAGCCTCTTTCTCACCACAATGTTGCATCTCTTGCTATCTTTTATCGCTATTTTCATGACAACTGCTCTACTGATCTCAATCCTTCACCACTACTATGCCACCTCCCTCCTCCTCCTCCTTCACCACTACGCTGCACAAGGCTTTCCTCAATCCTTCACCACTACTCTGTCCACCTCCCTAAAGAGTTAACCAGTACTCTCAATCCTTCACCACTACTCTGTCCACCTCCCTAAAGAGTTAACCAGTACTCTCAATCCTTCACCACTACTCTGTCCACCTCCCTAAAGAGTTAACCAGTACTCTCAATCCTTCACCACTACTCTGTCCACCTCCCTAAAGAGTTAACCAGTACTCTCAATCCTTCACACCTTTCTCTGGCACACTCTGGAACTCCCTGCCTGCCTGTGTCTCCACCTTCCTACACACTTCACTTCACTTAAGAGGGAGGTGTCAACACATTTGGCCCTCAATTTTGACTAACTTTACCAACCTTTCAGGGAGCTGGCAACCAAGTGGGCCTTATTTTTTGCCCTTGCCTGGCTCTCTGTACAACAAAAAAAAAAAATTGAATAGAATATATAACAACACCACACACCACCAGCAGACCTGTAATAAATGGTGTGTGTCTGCAGCCAGATCGCCGAATGTGACACTGGTGTTTCCGAGTCGGTGTCGTGGTCTGCGGCGGCGGCGTCGGGTGGTGTTGAGTACTGTCTGATGGCTTGGTACACCGTCATGTTGTAGGGGAGAACAGATTCACCCATCACGAACTGTAGCTTGTGGCTTGACGCACTCTGGTTCACTGACACAGCCGCCTGCACAGACACACACAGAGAGAGTGAGAGAGAGATACAGTACTCCTAAAACACCTTAAAACACTTAAAATACCCCAAAATACACACTTAGAACACCCAAATCCCTTTAAACATCCCACAAACACCCTTTAAAGCAATCCAATCCCCTTAAAAGGAATCCAATCCCTTAAAATCCCTTACCAGAGTGTCATCAATATCCTCATCCGAGTTGTCTTCATCGGAGTTATCATCGTCATCATCCCTGAGTCTGCCGTAGCCTCGAATCACCAGGTAACGTTCCACAGCCTGCACCAGCGCCAGGGGGTCCACCTTGACTGGCCCCCCCCTCCACTGCCGCAGCCGAGAACAGTCCGGGTGACGTTGGAGGTTGCACTGGGGGAAGCAGGGGTGTTAGGGGGTGTTTTGAGTATGTTTATGGGGTTTGGGTGTGTTTTTGGGGTGTTTTGGTGGATTTTGGGGTGTGGTTTGAGTGTTTTGATGTGTTTTGGGTGTTTTGAGGTGTTTTGAGGTGTTTTGGTGTATTTTAGGATGTTTTGGTGTGTTTTAGGATATTTTGGTGTGTTTTGGGGTGTTTTGAGTGTGATTTGGATGTTTTGGTGTGTTTTGGGGTGTTTTGGTGTGTTTTTGGGTGTTTTTGGTTTGTGTTTTGTGTGTTTTGGGTGTTTTGGTGTGTTTTTGGTGTTTTGGTGTGTTTTGTGGGTGTTTTGGTGTGTTTTGGGGTTCATGTGTGGTTTGGGTTTTTATGGGTGTGTTTTGGTATGTTTTGGGTGTGTGGTTTGGGTGTATTTTAGGGGTTTTGGTGTGTTTTGGGGTGTTCTGGTGTGTTTGGGTGTATTTCAGTGTGTTATGAGGTGTTTTGAGATTTAGAGGGCTTTTGAGGTGTTTTGGTGAGTTTTTGGGTTGTTTTGGATGTGTTTGGGTGTGTTTGGTGGTGTTTTGGGGGTTTAGGTGTGATTCATTTTTTTTGGGGGTGTGTGTTTTTGGGGTGTCTTGGTGTGTGTTTGGGTGTAGTCTGGGTGTTTTAGGGGGTTTTTGGTGTGTTTTGGTTGTTTTGGTGTGTTTTGAGACGTTTTGGTGTGTTTCTGGGGCGTTTTGATGTTTTGGCATGTTTGGAGGAGTTTTGATGTGTTTTGGGTGTGTTTAGGTGTGTTTTTGAGTGTTTTTGGTGTTTTTGGGATGTTTTTGGTGTGTTTGGGGTGTGAGGGTGTGTTCAGAATGTGTTTTGGGGTGTGTAAAGATGTTTAAGTGTGCTTTTGGTGCGTTTAGGTGTGTTTTTGGTGCGTTTAGGTGTGTTTTGGTAGTGTTCATCTCTCTCTCTCTCTCTCTCTCAAGTTTCATTATTATATCTATCTATTTATCATTTTCTTTCTCTACTCCTCTCTCTCTCTCTCTCTCTCTCTCTCACCCCTTCCCCCCCCCCTACATACCTTGAGCTGGTGTGTATTGAAGAATTTGATAGCAGAGGTGGAGGTGCCCCGGCCAGCCCCCGGCAAGGCTGTCCCCGGCAAGTCGTGGACCTTCACTGGAAATTGCTCCAGCTGATTGACACATCCGTTCAATTTGGTGACCAGCCCGCTAAACAGTGCGATGTGGCCCGTGTCAATGCCGCCCACACTCAACGCACTCAGCTGGAGGGGTGACAGGAGGGTAGTTAGGTTCGGGAAAGTTTAAAGGGTGTTTTGGGTGTGTTTGAAGAGTTTTGTGGTGTTTTTAAGAGTGTTTTGAGTGTTTTGTGGTGGTTTTGAGTGCTTTAAAGAGTTTTGTGGTGTTTTTAAGAGTGTTTTGAGTGTTTTGGGTGGTTTTGAGGGTGTTTTGAGTGTTTTGAAGAGTTTTGTGGTGTTTTTAAGAGTGTTTTGAGTGTTTTAAAGAGTTCAAGAGTTTTGTGGTAATTTTAAGTGTTTTGGGATGGTTTTGAGGGTGTTTTGAGTGTTTTAAAGTTTTGTGGTGTTTTAAGTGTGTTTTGAGTGTTTTGAGGGTGTTTTGGGTGTGTTTTGAGTGTTTTGAAGAGTTTTGTGGTGTTTTTAAGTGTGTTTTGAGTGTTTTAAGGGGTCAGTTTGGAGGGTGAGGGAGTGTAGTTTGGGAAAGTTTTAAGGGTGTTTTGGGTGTGTTTTGAGTGTGTTTTGACTGCTTTGTGGTGTTTTAAGAGTGTTTTGAGTGTTTTGGGGTGGTTTTGTGATGGTTTGAGGTGTTTGAGTATTTTATGGTGGTTTTGAGGAGTTTGAGTGTTTTAAGAGTTTTGTGGTGTTTTAAGAATGTTTTGAGTGTTTAAAGAGATTTGTGGTGTTTTAAGAGTGTTTTGGAGTGGTTTGAGGATGTTTTGAGTGTTTTAAAGAGTTTTGTGGTGTTTTAAGAGTGTTTTGAGTGTTTTGGGGTAGTTTTGAGGTGTTTTGAGTGTTTTAAAGAGTTTTGTGGTGTTTTAAGTGTGTTTTGAGTGTTTTTGTGGGTTTGTGGTGTTCTGAGTGTTTTAAAGAGTTTTGTGGTGTTTTTAAGAGTGTTTTGAGTGTTTTGAAGAGTTTTGTGGTGTTTTAAGAGTGTTTTGAGTGTTTTAAAGAGTTTTGTGGTGTTTTTAAGAGTGTTTTGAGTGTTTTAAGAGTTTCGAGTGTTTTGAAGAGTTTTGTGGTGTTTTCAGAGTGTTTTGAGATGTTTGAAATGTTTTTAAGATGGTTTTCAAGGATTTAGGTTATTTCTCTCTCTCTCTCTCTCTCTCTCTCTCTCTCACACTCACAAGACAATAAAGAAAATCAGGTTAGGTTAAGTTAGGTTCCCTCTCTCTCTCTCTCTCTCTCTCTTACAGGACAGCCCAGGAAGACGTGTAGAAAATTCCGCAGCCTAGTCGTTCTTGGGGTGGCGGACACACAGCTTGCCCCGCCTGCCCCGCCATTCTCCGCCCCGCCCCCTGAGGCCCCGAGGTGCGCCCCGTCTTGGGAGTCCGGGGCTGTGAGGTATGAAAGTAGGCAGCGGACGAGACCAGAATGAATGACTTCGAAGGGGCTGATGTCACTCTCCGTCACAATGGTGCTCACTTCTCGCAGAGCTTCCACAGCTTGGCCAGGCTGTGTGGGGGGGAGATGGGGTGTTTAGAGGTGTGTAGAGGTGTTGATCGGGGTGTAGAGGGGTGTAGGGAAGGCTTCAAGAGGCTGGGAGAGGTTGGGAGGGGCTGGGAGGGGCTGGAAGAGGTTTGGAGGGGCTTGGAGGGGCTTGGAGAGGCTGGGCTGGTTGACCAATAACATCCTAAAACACCCTAATATTATCCCAGAGACACCCCAAACAGGCCCTCACCTCCTGCTCCAGCTGGTGTGTGGCAGCGATAAGCCTGTTGAGCACACTGAGGGCGGGGTGAGCTGGACCCTTGTAACCTTTCTTCTCTCTACTACTACTACTACTACTACTACTACTACTACTATCTTTAAACATCTGAACACTCCAAAAACATTCCAAAATATTCCCAAATACCTTAAAAACACCCTAAAACACCCCAAAACATCCCGTAACATCCTAAAACATCCCAAAACACCCTAAAATGCTCTAAAAACATCCTAAAACACCCAAAAATGCTCTAAAACACCCCAAAATACTCTAAAACACCTCAAAATACTCTAAAACACCTCAATATGCCCCCAAAAATATCCCAAAACACCCCAAATTGCCTAATAACACCCTAAAACACCCTAATATTACCCCAGAGACACCCCAAACAGGCCCTCACCTCCTGCTCCAGCTGGTGTGTGGCAGCGATGAGCCTGTTGAGCACACTGAGGGCGGGGTGAGCTGGGCCCTGGAGCTCTGTGGTGAAGTACTGCTGGTTCAATCGCTGAGCCTGTTCTCTTATCCACACTCGAATCATCTCCTTGTTATTGTGGCCGCCGCCGCCGCCCCCGCCACTGCTGCTGCTGCTCGGACCGCCACTGCCACCCCCCCCGCCACCACTGCTACTGCTGCTGCTGCTACTCGTGCTGCTGCTGCTGCTACTGCTGCCACCAATGTTGTTTGTTATCTTGTCCTGAGAGAGAGAGAGAGAGAGAGAGAGAGAGAGAGAGAGAGAGAGAGAGAGAGAGAGAGAGAGAGAGAGAGAGAGAGAGAGAGAGAGAAGAAAAAAACATTAATATCCCCTTTTTAAACACCAGAGACCTTCACAACACCCTATAAAGCTTCCTAATAGATTACAATCCCTTTAAAAACACTCAAACTCCCTTAAACATCCCCAAACACCCTTAAACACCCCCAAACACCCTTACAACACCCACAAACACCCTTAAACATCCCCAAACACCCTTAAACATCCCCAAACACCCTTACAACATCCCTAAACACCCTTACAACACACCCGAATACCCTTATACACCCCAAAACACCTTCATACACCCTTAAACACCCCTAAATAGCCTTCAAACAATCTCGAACACCCTTAAACATCCCCAAACACACCTTAAAACATCTAAATCATTTAAAATACTCTTAACACCCCTAAAACACCCTTAAAATACTCCAAACACCCCAAATCACCCTTAAAATACCAAAAAACACTTAAAACACCCCAAATCATCCTTCAAATGCCCCTAAACACCCCAAAAATTTAAAACACTTAAAACCCAAAACATCATTAAAACACCCCAAACAGCCTTAAAACATCCCAAATCACCCCAAAACACCCTTAAAATACCCTAAAACATCCCCAAATAGCCTTAAACCCCAATCACCCAAAACACTTAAAATACCCTAAACACCCAAAGCAGCTTTTAAATACCCTAAACACCCCAACACACCCTTAAAATACCCTAAAACACCCCAAACAGTCCTAAAGCATCCCAACTCACCCCAAAACTCCCTTAAAATACCCTAAAACACCCCCAAACAGCCTTAAAACATCCCAATCACCCTTAAAATACCCTAAAACACCTCAAACAGCCTTAAAACATCCCAAATCACACCAAACCCTTAAAATACCCTAAAACATCCCAACACACCCTTAAACAGCTTTAAAACATCTCAAATCATCCCAAAACACCCTTAAAATACCCTAAAACACCACAAAACACCCTTAAAATACCCTAAATCACCCCAAACAGCCTTAAAACATCCCAAATCATCCCAAAACACCCTTAAAATACCCTAAAACACTCCAAAACAGTCTTAAAACATCCCAAATCACCCCAAAACATGCTTAAAATACCCTAAAACACCCCAACACACCCTTAAAATATCCTAAAACACCCCAAACAGCCTTAAAACATCTCAAATCATCCCAAACACCCTTAAAACACCCTAAACACCCCAAAACACCCTTAAATTACCCTAAAACACCCTTAAAATACCCTAAAACAGCCTTAAAACATCTCAAATCATCCCAAAACACCCTTAAAATACCCTAAAACACCCCAAAACACCCTTAAAATACCCTAAATCACCCCAAAACACTCTTAAAACATCCCAATCACCCCAAAACACCCCCCAAACACCCTAAACTAATAAAACCCACCTTAGCCGCAGTGGGCGAATCGTGGGCTGCAGCAGCGGCAGCGGCAGCAGCGGCGGCGGCAGAATTGCAGCGTCCCCACCGCGAGGGGTTTAAATTGGCCAAAAATGAAGCCTTTCCTCCGCCACCCCCACCACCGCCGGCAGTGGTGGTGGTGGTGGCGGTGGGTGGAGTGGTGGTGGTGGTGGTTGTGGTGGTGGTGGTGTGGTGTGTGGTGAGGGAGGATGTGGACACCAATTTGCTGCGGCCAGTCATGCCCCTCCAAGTGTCCCTGCCCCCGCCCAGCCCTGCATCTGGGGGGGCACACAGGCACAGGGAGGGACGGAGAGAGAGAGAGAGAGAGAGAGAGAGAGAGAGAGAGAGAGAGAGAGAGAGAGAGAGAGAGAGAGAGAGAGAGAGAGAGAGGGTGGGGGGAGGGAAGGAAAAGAGAGAGAGATTGTGTTAGAATACTTCAAACCCCAGAAAATACCTTAAAAATTCCTTAAAAATACCCTGAACACTTAAAATCCCTTTAAAAATGCCTAAATATTCCTAAAACACTTAAAAATATCCTAAACACTTAAAACACCCTAAACACTCCTAAAACACCCTA
The DNA here is from genome assembly GCF_017591435.1 of Portunus trituberculatus. Taxonomy (NCBI): domain Eukaryota; kingdom Metazoa; phylum Arthropoda; class Malacostraca; order Decapoda; family Portunidae; genus Portunus; species Portunus trituberculatus. Next base: position 1,760,531 of record NC_059256.1, on the reverse strand, counting down.
AACCCTCTTAAAATACCCTAAACACTCTTCAATCCCTT
>NC_059256.1:1702993-1755493 GCF_017591435.1 Portunus trituberculatus | reverse complement strand
TTTAAGTGTGAAATGTGTATTTTAGGGTGTTTTAGTGTGAAATGTGACTTATAGAGTGCATTTGAAGAGTGAAAGATGCGTTTTGAGTATATTTTAAGCATGAAATTGAACGTTTTGTGCATGAAATCTGTTTAAACCACTTTTCCACACCTAAACCCAACCCAAACCTCCCCACATACCTCAATGATGCGCGAGTCACTGGGTGAATAATTGAGCCAGGTGGCGCGATCCATCTGCCACTGCCAGGTGACGGCGTCCTGGGTGGTGCCGGGGGGCCGCTGGAGGGCTGTGTCAATGGCAAATATTCCGTCGCTGGGCAGAGTCGGCATCAGCTCCCCAATTAAACACGTTATTTCATACAGCTCCTGGGGACTGCGGGACACTAGCTCAACCTGTTGGGGGCAGAGGGGGCTGTTAGGTGTGGTGTGGTGTGGTGTGGTGGGGGACAGAGGGGCAAGGTTAATGTAAGGTAAGACAAGGTAACGTTAGCCTGCCTCTCTCTCTTTCTCTCTGTCTTTCATCCTCTCCCAGCCCCTCCCAACCACCCCCAGCCCTTCTCAGTCCCTCCCAGACTCTCCCAACTACCCCAGCCCCTCCCAGCCTCTCCCAACCCCCATAAACCTTCCCAGCCTCTCCCAGCCTTTTTCTAACCACCCCCAGCCCTTTCCAGCCTCTCCCAATCCTTCCCAGCCCTTCCTAGCCCCTCCCAACCCTTCCCAGCCTCTCCCAAGCACCCCTAACCCTTCCCAGCCTCTCCCAAGCACCCCTAACCCTTCCCAGCCTCTCCCAAGCACCCCTAACCCTTCCCAGCCTCTCCCAAGCACCCCTAACCCTTCCCAGCCTCTCCCAAGCACCCTAACCCTTCCCAGCCTCTCCCAAGCACCCCTAACCCTTCCCAGCCTCTCCCAAGCACCCCTAACCCTTCCCAGCCTTTCCCAAGCACCCTAACCCTTCCCAGCCTCTCCCAAGCACCCCTAACCCTTCCCAGCCTCTCCCAAGCACCCCTAACCCTTCCCAGCCTCTCCCAGCCTTTCCCAAGCACCCTAACCTTCCTAGCCTCTCCCAATCATCCCTAACCCTTCCCAGCCTCTCCCAACCATCCACAGCTCTTCCCAGCCTCTCCCAGCCCCTCCCAGCCTTTTTTCAAGCACCCTAAGCCCTTCCCAGCCCTCCCCACTCACCTGCTCCCCCGGTGGCTCTGTAGCGTTGGTGAGGAGGTAGCAAAGGGTGTGTGCAATGTTGTTTCTGAGGAGTTCGACGGCAAGGTGTGGACAGTTGCTGCACATCAGAGACAGCATTCGCACCACCATGATGAAAGTTCCACTGCTCAGTACCGGGGGGGACATCACCAGCTGTGGGGTGTAGAAGGGTGTAGCGGTTAATTATTATGTTTTGGGTGTTTTTTTTGGGGGGTTTAAGAGTGTTTTGGAGTGTTTTTGTGGGTAAATGTGTGTTTTTAAAGGGTTTTTGGGATGTTTTTGAGGTTATAAGTGTGTTTTGTGGTGTTTTTGGGGGTGTAAGTGTGTTTTGTTGGAGTTTTCAGGTGTTTTGGGGTGTTTTGAGATATAAGTGAATTTGTGGGGGTTTTGGGGTGTTTTGGGGATAAAAGTGTGTTTTGTAGGTGTTTTGAGATGTTTTGGGTATGTGTGTTTTGTGGGTGTTTTCAGGTGTTTTGGGGGTATAAGTGTGTTTTGTGGGTGTTTTGGGGTGTTTTGGGGTACAAGTGTGTTTTGGGAGTTTTGGGTGTTTTGGGGATATAAGTATGCTTTGTGGGTGTTTGGGGTGTTTTGGGGATGTAAGTGTGTTTGTGGGTGTTTGAGGTGTTTTGGGGTATAAGTGTGTTTTGATGGGGTTTTGGGGTGTTTTGGGGTATAAGTGTGTTTGAGGGGTTTAAGGTGTTTTGGAAGTTTAAGTGTGTTTGGGTGTTTTGAGGATATAAGTGAATTTTGTGGGGTTTGGGTGTTTTGAGGATATAAGTGTGTTTTGTGGGGGTTTTGGGTGTTTTGAGGATATAAGTGTGTTTGTGGGTGTTTTGAGATGTTTTGGGGTATAAGTGTGTTTTGGGGGGTTTAGGGGTGTTTTGGGGTGTAAGTGTGTTTGTGGATGTTTTGGGTGTTTTGGGGGATATAAGTATGCTTTGTGGGTGATTTGTGGGTGTAAGTATGTTTTGTGGGGATTTTGGTGTGTTTTGGGGTGTAAGTGTGTTGGGGGTTTGGAGTGTTTTGGAGTTATAAGTGTGTTCTATGGGTGTTTTGGAGTGTTTTTGTGGTGTTTTGGAGTGTTATTGGGTGTTTTGGAATATTTGAAGTGTTTTTGGGGTGTTTTGGAGCATTTTTGGGGTGTTTTGGAGTGTTTTGGAGTATTTTTGGGTGTTTTGGAGTGTTTTGGGGTGTTTAGGAGTGTTTTGGAGTGCTTTTGAGTGTTTCAGAGTGTTTTTGGAATGCTTTAGTGTTTTGGGATGTTTTGGAGTGTTTTAGTGTGTTTTGGAATGTTTTTGGGGTATTTAAGAGTGTTTAGGGGTGTTTTGGAGTATTTTTGTGTGTTTAGGAGTGTTTTGGGGTGTTTTGGAATGCTTTAGAGTCTTTTAGAGTGTTTTTGGGGTGTTTTGGAGTGTTTTTAGTGTGTTTTGGAGTGTTTTTGGGATGTTTTGGAATGTTTTTATCTCTCTCTCTCTCTCTCTACAGGACACACCCCACACAACCACACCAAGGCTCCACACCACACACCCTCCTCTCTCTCTCTCTCTCTCTCTCTCTCTACTCTGTACAGGACACATCCCACACACACACACACACACACACACACACAACCACACCAAGGCTCCACAGCACCCCTCTCTCTCTCTCTGTGACTGACCAGCTGCTGTGTGTTGGAAAGCAAGCTGTGGCCGGCAATCTCCCTCAGTCTGTTGGGGTCGTTCTGGAAACAGTCCACCAGCCTGCTGTATGCCAGACACACACTCTCCACACACTTCTTGTCACCCTGAAAGTAGTAGTAGTAGTAGTAGTAGTAATAGTAGTAGTAGTAGTAGTAGTAGTAGTAGTACCTTTATTCTAGTTTCAATCACGTTTTTAAGCTTTTTCTCTCTCTCTCTCTCCTTGTAAAGCTTAACTCAAAGCACGATTAACCCCTTCAGTAGCGTGACGTGTTTCCCTATTCCTTGTGGTGACTATTTGGTGACTTTGTACAGCTTCACAAACTCATGTGGGGGATTAAAATGGTGAAGACTGTGGCCATTAATCTTCTGCCCTCCATACACCCTTGCTAATGTCAATAAAATGGTCTAATGGTACACAAAACTCAATTAAAATAGTGAAGACTGTGACCATTAATCTTCTGCCCTCCATACACCCTTGCTAATGTCAATAAAATGGTCTAATGGTGCACAAAACTCAATTAAAATAGTGAAGACTGTGGCCATTAATCTTCTGCCCTCCATACACCCTTGCTAATGTCAATAAAATGGTCTAATGGTGCACAAAACTCAATTAAAATAGTGAAGACTGTGGCCATTAATCTTCTGCCCTCCATACACCCTTGCTAATGTCAATAAAATGGTCTAATGGTACACAAAACTCAATTAAAATAGTGAAGACTGTGGCCATTAATCTTCTGCCCTCCATACACCCTTGCTAATGTCAATAAAATGGTCTAATGGTGCACAAAACTCAATTAAAATAGTGAAGACTGTGGCCATTAATCTTCTGCCCTCCATACACCCTTGCTAATGTCAATAAAATGGTCTAATGGTGCACAAAACTCAATTAAAATAGTGAAGACTGTGGCCATTAATCTTCTGCCCTCCATACACCCTTGCTAATGTCAATAAAATGGTCTAATGGTACACAAAACTCAATTAAAATAGTGAAGACTGTGGCCATTAATCTTCTGCCCTCCATACACCCTTGCTAATGTCAATAAAATGGTCTAATGGTGCACAAAACTCAAGGTAAAAATGTGTCCCAGTACTGAAGGGGCTAAAATAGTGAAGACTCAATCTCTCTCTCTCTAACCTCACCTCACCTCAGCCCACAGCCCACAGCCCACATACCTGAGACGTGAGCCTGGAGGAGAGGAGCTGGAGGGAGTCAGCCACAAATCTAAACTCATCAGCAGTAAGGTTCTGGCAGCAGTTGGCAGTGATGCTGAGGGCGGCTCGCTGGGCTCCCGTTGAGAAGAAGTCAATGTACATCAGACACGCTGCCACACCATTCTGGAACAGTTAGGTTAGGTTAGGTTAGGTTAGGTAAGGTTTTGGGGTGTGTTTAGTTGGGTTTAAGTGTGTGTGTGTAATTCTCTGTCTCTCTCTGTCTATCTCTCCCTCTCAGCCTGGTCATAAAATGTTTCTTACACCATTCAAAAGTCACATTTCACACTCAAAACACACAAAAACACACCTCACACACTCAAAACACACTTTTCATAATTCAAACACACCAAACACATCTTTCACACTTAAAACACAAAAACACACCTCTCACATACTAAAACACACACCTCACACTCAAAACACACCCTAAAACACACAAACACACACTCTCCCAGCCTCTCCCACTCTCCCACACACTCACAACCCCTCTTCTTCTCTCTGTCTGTCTCTTAACACACACACACACACTCCCAGCCTCTCCCACACACTCTCAGCCCCTCTCCTTGTGTCCCTGTCTATCCTTAACACACACACACACTCTCCCAGCCTCTCCCACTCTCCCACAAACTCACAGCCTGCAGTATGGCCTTTGAATGCTTCCTAGACAGCATATCCAGCGCTGTGAGAGACTGCTCGGCGACATCCATGCACTGAATAGCCTGTAGCTTCTCTAGAAAGACCGGAATTGCATCCACGACCACAGCTGATGACCGCGGTAAAGCTTCCATCATGTAGGTGAGGGCGCGGCAGGCGTGATTCATCTGTGGGGTGCAGTACAGGTAAATTAGGAAGGGTTAGTGTGGGGTTAGGAGTGCTGTGGTGAGATTTGTGTGAATTTTGGAGGGTTTTTGTGTGGTTGTGGTGGTAAATTTGGTGTTTTTGAGGGTTTTTGGGTTAGGTTTGGTGTGGTGTGGTGTGGTGTGGTTTGGTGTGGTGTGGTGTTGTAAATGCAGATACAGTGGCAACTCAATACCTGAACATCTTAACAGTCAAACTCTTCAATACTCGAACACAAAAGTTTGATTTAATGCTGAAAAAAAATAAATAAATAAATAAAAAATAGTTGAACATGCAAACAGGTGGTCGTAAACAAAGGCTCCATGGCGGCCCCTCCCTACCCGTCCGCCAGCTGTGACTAGTGCTGCGGCCACCAGGATAACATGACAAAGCCGGTAACTCTTGACGCCTAGATGTGTTGCAAGAGGCATGGGGTGTTTGGAAATTGGCGTAAATGAAGGTTTTAATTGTGGTAAGAAGCTTTAAAGACTAGGGGGCTGCGGAGAGTGGCCCAATACTATTCCTACATAATGGTCTTTGTTTGTGTTAATGAAGTGGTTTGTGTTGTTGACCATTGTGAATACACTTACACAACACAACAATACAGAGAATACTTCAACACACCTTCATCACACACACCACACACACTCACCATTAACACAACACTCACCGCGGCACTGCCTTCACCACACACACCACACTCACCATTAACACAACACTCACCGCGGCACTGCCTTCACCACACACACCACACTCACCATTAACACAACACTCACCACGTCACTGCCTTCACCACACACACCACACTCACCATTAACACAACACTCACCGCGTCACTGCCTTCACCACACACACCACACTCACTCACCATTAACACAACTCACCCCAAAACATTCCCAAAACACCCTCAAATGTACACAAAACACACTAAAATACCTCAAAACACCTAAAATCCCAAAACTCCTCAAACACACTTGATAACGCACAAAACATCCTTACAATACCACAAAACACCCCAAAACATCCTCAAATGCACACAAAACACCCCAAAACACCCCGTCAACTCACCATATCGAAGTTGTGTTCCATCCTGAGCAGATTAATGAGTGCTGGGGTGACCTGTTTGATGGGGAAGCCAGCCAGTGTGTCCTCATTGCCCATCACAAGCAGCTGGCACATCTCTATCACCGCCTGCAGCTGCTCGCTCTCCTCACCACTGGCTTGGAGACCTATCAGTAACTGCTGGGCCTTAGAGCCTGCCATGGGGAACGCTGGGGGTGAGTGGGGCCGCAGTCAGGGGCAGCACGTGGGAAATATGGGGTGATTTTGGGGTGAAATATGATGGTTTTGTGGGTTTTTGGGGGTGTTTTTGAGAGATATTGGTGTTTTGGGTGTTTTGGGGTGAAATATGATGGTTTTGTGGGTTTTGGAGGGTGTTTTGGGGTGTTTTGAGAGATATTGGTGTTTTTAGGGTGTTTTGGGGTGAAATATGATGGTTTTGTGGGTTTTTGTGTTTTGGGGTGTTTTGAGAGATATTGGTGTTTTTGGGTGTTTTGGGGTGAAATATGATGGTTTTGTGGGTTTTGGGTGTTTTGGGGTGTTTTGAGTGTTTTGAGAGATATTGGTGTTTTGGGTGTTTTGTGGTGAAATATGATGGTTTTGTGGGTTTTGGAGGGTGTTTTGGTGTTTTGAGTGTTTTGAGAGATATTGGTGTTTTGGGTGTTTTGTGGTGAAACATGATGGTTTTGTGGGTTTGGAGGGTGTTTTGGGGTGTTTTGAGTGTTTTGAGAGATATTGGTGTTTTGGGGTGTTTGGGGTGAAATATGATAGTTTGTGGGTTTTGGAGGTGTTTGGGTGTTTTGAGTGTTTTGAGAGATATTGGGGTGTTTTGGGGTGAAACATGGTTTGTGGGTGTTTTGGGGTAAAATGTTGTGGGTTTTGGTGAAATATGATGGTTTTGTGGGTGTTTGAGGGTGTAATGTGGTGTTGTTGGGTGTTTTGGGTGTTTTGGAGTGTTTTGGGGTGAAACATGATGGTTTTGTGGGTTTGGAGGGTTTAGGGTGGTGTTTTGGGGTGTTTTCAGTATTTTTAAGAGATATTGGTGTTTTTGGGGTGAAATATAACATTATTTTGGGGTGTCTGGGGCATTTTGGGTGAAAGGTGGTGTTTTTGGGGTGATTGTGGGTCTTTTAGGGGCATTTTGGGGTGAAAAATATTGGTTTAGCATGTTTGGGGTGATTGTGTGTGTTTAGAACCTTGGGGTGAGGTGTGTAGGGGGTGATTGTGGGTTTAGCATTTGGGGTGAAAATATTGGTTTAGGGTGTGTTTGGGGTGTTTGTGGGTGTTTTAGGGCATTTTGGGGTGAAAATATTGGTTTAGGGTGTGTTTGGGGTGTGTGTGGGTATTTTGGGCATTTTGGGGTGAAAATATTGGTTTTGGGTGTGTTTGGGGTGATTGTGGGTGTTTTAGGGACATTTTGGGGTGATGGTGTTGGTTTAGGGTGTGTTTGGGGTGATTGTGGGTGGTTTAGGGTGTTAAATGCTTTTTTTGGGGCATTTTGTTGGGTGAAATGGGGTGGTTTTGTGTACTTTGGGTGTTAAAGGGTGTTTTTGGGGTGTTTAAGGGGGTTTTGTGTGGTTTTAGGGTGTTTTGGGGTGTATATGGTGACATGTGGAGTTTGGGTGAAATTTGGTGTTTTTAGGGATTTTTGGGGTAATTAATGGTATTTTTAGGGATTTTTTTTGTAATTTAGGGTGATTTTAGTGTGGGAGGATGAGATGATATAGGGAAAAATATAAACACACTCACTCTCTCTCTCTCTCTCTCACTCAAAGAATATTACAATAGTGTCAGAAACGCACTCATACACACAAGAACACAGGAAAACCACTCAAAACGCACTCAAACATACATTAACTCAAATGTGTCACAAACACTCTAAAACACACAATTGCAAAACACTCACAAACACTCAAAACGCACTCAAACATACAATAACGCACTCAAATGCCCTCACAAACACTCCAAAACACACTCAAATACAAAATTGCACTCAAAACACTCCCAAACACACTCAAAACACATTCAAACATTCTTCATGCACTCAAAACGTAACCAAACATATAACATAAATGCCCCCAAACACACTCAAACACTCCCCAAAAACACTCAAATACAAAACTGCACTCAAAACGCTCCAAATGCACTCAAACACACCCCAAACACTTCCAAACATACTGAAAACACCCAAATATCCCCAAACACTTCCAAACACACTCAAAACATCCCCAAACACACCCCAAACACACTTAAACACCCCAAACATACCCAAACATTTCCAAACATACTGAAAAGACTCAACATCAAACACACTTAAAACACTCCCAATGACAAACACACCATGCACTCAAAACACTCATCAAAACACCCCAAAGACTCAAACACCCCAATGCACTCAAACACCCCACACACACTCAAACACAAAATACACTCAAACCAATGCACTCAAACACCCAAAATGCACTCAAACACATCCCAAACACTTCCAACATACTGAAAACACAACATTTCAAACACCCCCAAACATACTCAAAACACCCCAAATGCACTCAAAACATCCCCAAACACTTCCAAACACACTGAAAACATTCCCAAATACCCCCACACACATTTAAAACACCCCCAAATGCATTCAAAACACCCAAACACACTCAAAATACCCCCAAATGCACTCAAAACACCCCAAACACACTCAAAACATCCCAAATACACTCAAAACCCACAATGCACTCAAAATCCCCAAATGCACTCAAATTATCCCCAAACATACTCAAAACACCCCAAATGCACTCAAAACACTCCCAAATACACTCAAAACCCTCAAATCAAACACTCAAACACACTCAAACACTCTCAACACACTCAAACCCTCAATGCACTCAAAACACTCAAAACACCCCAAATACTCAAAACATTCCCAACACACTCAAAACCCTCAATGCACTCAAACACCCCAAACACACTCAAAACACCTCCAATGCACTCAAACACTAACACACTCAAAACCCTCAATGCACTCAAACACAACACACTCAAAACACCCCAAACACACTCAAAACATCTCCAAACGCACTCAAAACACACTCACTGATAGAGGAGGACACAGATCTATGGAGGATATGTTGCATTCGTGGCCCCAATGCCCCAAACAGACTGGGAGGCAGGCCCCTGGAAGCTAGCAGAGTCTCCAAACGCCCCATCTCATTCTCCTCACTTTCACTGTCTGTTGGGGCGCCCACGAGACCCGTAATGCCCCCACTCAATCCCCCGCCACTCGCTCCGCTGCTGCTGCCCCCCATCGCTGCAAGAACGGGTCACGGGGCTTAGAAAATTGGGTGTTTTTGTGGTGTTTTTGTGTGGTTTTGAGGTGTTTTTGTGGTTTTTGTTTTGAGGTGTTTGTGTGTTTTGGGGTGTTTTTTGTTTTTGTGTTTTTTGGTGTTTAGTGTGTTTTGTGTGTTTTAGGGTGTTTGGGGTGTTTTGAGATGTTTTACAGTGTTTTAGGGATGTTGGGGTGTTTTGAGGTGTTTAAGGATGTTTTTGGGGTGCTATGTAGTGTTTAAGGATGTTTTTGGTTTTAGTGTGTTTGGGGGTGTTTGAGAGTGTTTGGGGTGTTTAGGTGTTTTGGGGTGTTTCAGGGTGTTTGGGGTGTTTTGGGGTGTTGTGGGGTGTTTAAGGGTGTTTGGGGTTTTTGTGTTTAGGGTGTTTGTGGGTGTGGGTAATTTAGGGTGTTTGGGGTGTTTAAGGGTGTTCTGGGGTGTTTAAGGGTGTTCTGGGTGTTTAAGGGTGTTGTGGGGTGTTTAAGGGTGTTGTGGGTGTGGGGTGTGGGTGTGTGTTGTTCTGGGGTGTTTAAGGGTGTTTGGGGTGTAAGGGTGTGGGGTGTTTAAGGGTGTTGTGGGGTGTTTAAGGGTGTTGTGGGGTGTTTAAGGGTGTTGTGGGGTGTTTGGGTGTGTGTTGTGGGGTGTTTAAGGGTGTAAGGGTGTGTGGGGTGTTTAAGGGTGTTGTGGGGTGTTTAAGGGTGTTGTGGGGTGTTTAAGGGTGTTGTGGGGTGTTTAAGGTTGTGGGTGTTGTGTGGGGGTGTTTAAGGGTGTTGTGTGTTTAAGGGTGTTGTGGGGTGTTTAAGGGTGTTGTGGGGTGTTTAAGGGTGTTGTGGGGTGTTTAAGGGTGTTGTGGGGTGTTTAAGGGTGTTGTGGGGTGTTTAAGGGTGTTGTGGGGTGTTTAAGGGTGTTGTGGGGTGTTTAAGGGTGTTGTGGGGTGTTTAAGGGTGTTGTGGGGTGTTTAAGGGTGTTGTGGGGTGTTTAAGGGTGTTGTGGGGTGTTTAAGGGTGTTGTGGGGTGTTTAAGGGTGTTGTGGGGTGTTTAAGGGTGTTGTGGGGTGTTTAAGGGTGTTGTGGGGTGTTTAAGGGTGTTGTGGGGTGTTTAAGGGTGTTGTGGGGTGTTTAAGGGTGTTGTGGGGTGTTTAAGGGGTGTTGTGGGGTGTTTAAGGGTGTTGTGGGGTGTTTAAGGGTGTTGTGGGGTGTTTAAGGGTGTTGTGGGGTGTTTAAGGGTGTTGTGGGGTGTTTAAGGGTGTTGTGGGGTGTTTAAGGGTGTTGTGGGGTGTTTAAGGGTGTTGTGGGGTGTTTAAGGGTGTTGTGGGGTGTTTAAGGGTGTTGTGGGGTGTTTAAGGGTGTTGTGGGGTGTTTAAGGGTGTTGTGGGGTGTTTAAGGGTGTTGTGGGGTGTTTAAGGGTGTTGTGGGGTGTTTAAGGGTGTTGTGGGGTGTTTAAGGGTGTTGTGGGGTGTTTAAGGGTGTTGTGGGGTGTTTAAGGGTGTTGTGGGGTGTTTAAGGGTGTTGTGGGGTGTAAAGGGTGTGTGGGGTGTTTAAGGGTGTTGTGGGGTGTTTAAGGGTGTTGTGGGGTGGTGTTGTGGGGTGTTTAAGGTGTTGTGGGGTGTTTAAGGGTGTTGTGGGGTGTTTAAGGGTGTTGTGGGGTGTTTAAGGTGTGTGGGGTGTTTAAGGGTGTTGTGGGGTGTTTAAGGGTGTTGTGGGGTGTTTAAGGGTGTTGTGGGGTGTTTAAGGGTGTTGTGGGGTGTTTAAGGGTGTTGTGGGGTGTTGTGGGGTGTTTAAGGGTGTTGTGGGGTGTTTAAGGGTGTTGTGGGGTGTTTAAGGGTGTTGTTACATAACTAACATATAAAAATTTAATATATTTGTTAAGTTAGCAAATAATGTTATGACTCTCTCTCTCTCTCTCTCTCTCTCTCTCTCACAAACACATTCTCTCTCTCTCTCTCTCTCTCTCTCTCTCTCTCTCTCTCTCAGCTTATGTGAGGCTACCCACCCCACCCACCCAGCCAGCCCCTTTCCATCCCCTCCCTTCCCCTCTGCCCCCCCAAATACTCACAGAGGTGGTGAATGGGGGGGAGGGGGAGGGGGGCGACATGCACCAAGTGTTGCCACCCACCTCCAAGTGTCGAGAGTGTGGTGGAGGGGAGGAGGCCGGCGGTGGTGGAGGTGGAGGGGGTGGTGTGGAGGGCGGAGGCTCCCAGCGAGGGGGGCCGGGGTGGCACAGCAACGGGGGAGGCTGTGGACTGCTGTGGGGGTGGCGGAGGGGGCCGGAGGTGGTGGGGGTGTCCTGCGCCCCGTGCCCCGCCCCGTGTGGCCCCGACATGCCCCCGACGGAGGTGCTGCCCCCCAGACCCACCTTGGCACAGCCTCGGTTAGAGTGCTGGCTACTGGGGGTGAGGGGGTGTGGAGGGGGTGAGGGGTGTGGAGGGGTGTGGAGGGGTGGTGGAGGAGTGAAGAGAGGTTATGAGGGGAGATAAAGGTAGAGAGGGGTGTGGAAGGGCAAAAAAGGGGTGTGGAGGGGTGAAGAGTAGTGATGGATGGGTGAAGAGGGGTGTAGAGGGGTGATGGAGGGGTGAAGAGGTGTACAGGATTGTGGAGGGGTGAAGAAGGGTGTGGAGGGGTGAAGAGGGGTGTAGAGGGGTGATGGAGGGGGTGGAGAGGTGTACAGGATTGTGGAGGGGTGAAGAAGGGTGTGGAGGGGTGAAGAAGGGTGTAGAGGGGTGATGGAGGGGTGAAGAAGGGTGTAGAGGGGTGAGAAAGGGGTGAAGAAAGGTTATGAGGGAAGAAAAAGGTAGAGAGGGGTGAGAGAGACAAACGGATGAGTGTGGAGGGGTGAGAAAGGGGTGAGAAGGAGTGTGGAGAGTTGGGAGGGGTGTAGAGGGGTGAAGAAAGGTAGAAAGGGGTGTAGAGAAGCAGGAAAGAAGTGTGGAGGGGTGAAACATAGGGGTGAAGGGTTGTAGAGGGGTGGGGAGGATGGGAAGAGGGGTGAAGAGAGGTTGGGAGGGGTGTGGGAGGGGTGTGGGAGGGGTGAAAAACAAAATGCATTAGTTAATAGTTTTAAAAATCATACAATTCTTTCTAACTCAAACGCAAACAAACACAAACGTACAAACACACACACAAACACACAAACACACTAAAGAGTCAAGTATGTTTTTTTTTTACCATATTCAATCCATTTTTTCCATCTCAAACGTAAACAAACGCAAAACAAACACACAAACACACAAACGTACAAAAGATTCAAACAATATGTCCAAGAATATTCAAGGATGTTTTTTTTTTTCTACATTCTGTTAATATTTTCACGACAAACACACACACACACACACACACAAACGCAGACAAACGTACAAACACACACACAAACACACCTCCTTCTCACATATTCTTGATCATATTTTTCTAACTCAAACACACACACACACACACACACACACACACACACACACACAAACGCTAAACAAACACTTCACAAACTAATTCTTCATAACATTCATTCTAACTCAAACATGAACAAACACAACACAAACACAAACAAACGCAAACACACACTAACACAAAACAAACACACACAAACACACACACATTATTTCCCACGATTTTTCTAACTCAAACACACAAACGCAATACAAACATCACACACACACAAACACAAACCAAACGCACACACAAACACACACACACATACATCTCCTATTCCGACACACATACATACATCTCCTATTCCGACACACATACATACATACATACACTCACACACACACAAACACAAACGCAAAACAAACACACAGACACACACACAAGTTACAAACACACAAACATTTATCAACTTTTCTAACTAACACACAAACGCAAAACAAACGGAGACAAACACGCACACAAACTTACACAAACACACACACATCACAATTTTTCTAACTCAAACGCAAAACAAACGCGCGCACACACTTTTTTCACAATTTTTCTAACTCAAACACAAACAAACGGACACAAACGTACCTGCTGCTCGCACATACATACACACACACACACACAAACACAAAACAAACAAACACACACACAAGTTACAAACACACAAACATTTATCAACTTTTCTAACTAACACACAAAAGTAAAACAAACGGAGACAAACACGCACACAAACTTACACAAACACACACACATCACAATTTTTCTAACTCAAACGCAAAACAAACACGCACACACACTTTTTTCACAATTTTTCTAACTCAAACACAAACAAACGGACACAAACGTACCTGCTGCTCGCACAGGACCCCGTTGTGTTGGATTTGGTGCGACTGTTCCGTTTGGATGAAAGCGGAGACTTCTTGGCTCCGTGTGTCCTCTTCCAGCTCCCTGCGTTTGTGCGTTTGTGAGTGTGTTTTTAGGGTGTTTTTGTGAGTTTTTTGGTGTTTTGCGGGTGTTTTTGTGTGTTTTGAGGGTGTTTTTATGTGTTTGGGTGTGTTTTGAGTTTTTGGTGTTTTGTGTTTGGGGTGTTTTGTGTGTTGGGGTGGGGTGTTTTATGTGTTTGAGGGTGTTTTGTGTGTTTGAGGGGGGTGTTTTATGTGTGTTTGGGGGGTTTTTGTGTGTTTGAGGGTGTTTCATGTGTTTGGGGGTGTTTTGTGTGTTTTAAGGGTGTTTTCATGTGTTTGAGGGTGTTTTGTGTGTTTTGAGGGTGTTTTCATGTGTTTGGGGTGTTTTGTGTGTTTAGAGGTGTTTTTGTGTTTTGAGGGTGTTTTGTGTGTTTTGAGGGTGTTTTTGTGAGGTATTTAAAAATTGTGTGTGTTTGGATGTCAGTGAGAGAGAGAGAGAGAGAGAGAGAGAGAGAGAGAGAGAGAGAGAGAGAGAGAATGTGATTAGATTATGTTTAAACATTTGGACAGACAGACAGACAGACAGACGGACGGACAGACAGACAGACAGACACACACACTCCTCCTCTTCCTCCTCTCTCTCTCTCTCTCTCTCTCTCTCTCTCTCTCTTTCTTTCTTTCTTCTCTTTCTCTCTCTCTCTCTCTCTCTCTCTCTCTCTCTCTCTCTCTCTCTCTCTCTCTCTCTCTCTCTCTCTCTTTCTTCTTTCTTTCTTTCTTTCTTTCTTTCTTTCTTTCTTTCTCTCTCTCTCTCTCTCTCTCTCTCTCTCTCTCTCTCTCTCTCTCTCTCTCTCTCTCACTCACCCACACTCTGCCTGCTCTCCCTGGCCTGGGTGGAACCTCTCCGGGTGGTGGTGGTGGTTGTGGTGGTGGTGGGGAGGTGGTGTGGGGGCGGGCTGGGGCTGGCGGGGCGGGGCTGCTCTGGCGGGGGGCGGCGGGACTCTCGCAGCCGCCGGAAGGTGTCGGCTAGGAACGCCACACTAGGGGGGGACAGCGGCGGCGGCGGCGCTGACGGGGACTAGGGTGAGAAAGTAGGCAAGTTTGTGTTAGTCATAGAAAATGGGCAAAGAAAATGAGCTAGGAAGTTTAGAAAATATTATTAATCTTGTAACTTCATCTTAAAAACAAATGAGTGCAAGGTTTATCAGTGTGGTTAGAAATAAATGAGTTTCCGCTTTAAATCCATCATAGAAAACTTCATATATAAATAAATTAAATAAATAGCTTCTTTTCATACAATCTCCTCTATCCGAGTTTCTTTAATACTGGGTCACATTTTTCAAACCCCTTCAGTAGCGTGACGTGTTTCCCTATTCCTTGTGGTGACTATTTGGTGACTTTCTACAGCTTCACAAACTCATGTGGGGGATTAAAATGGTGAAGACTGTGGCCATTAATCTTCTGCCCTCCATACACCCTTGCTAATGTCAATAAAATGGTCTAATGGTGCACAAAACTCAATTGAAATAGTGAAGACTGTGGCCATTAATCTTCTGCCCTCCAAACACCCTTGCTAATGTCAATAAAATGGTCTAATGGTGCACAAAACTCAATTAAAATAGTGAAGACTGTGGCCATTAATCTTCTGGCCTCCATACACCCTTGCTAATGTCAATAAAATGGCCTAATGGTGCACAAAACTCAATTAAAATAGTGAAGACTGTGGCCATTAATCTTCTGGCCTCCATACACCCTTGCTAATGTCAATAAAATGGTCTAATGGTGCACAAAACTCAAGGTAAAAATGTGTCCCAGTACTGAAGGGGTTTGAGATTTGACCATGAAAAAGCTTAAAATTCTCTCTCTCTCTCTCTCTCTCACTAACCTGTCCGTGATCCAGGAGTGGTGAAGCGATCTGATGACTTCCTCCTCCACCTCCTCCTCCACCTCCTCCTCCTCCTCCGCCTCCTCCTCCTCCTCCGCCTCCTCCACCTCCTCCTCCTCCTCCTCCACCCCCGTCGGTGAGGCGGAGTCTATTCCGCAGCGGGTATGACTTGAGAATTCCTCCACTGGGAGACTTTTCTGGATCTATGGGGGTAGGGTAGGTTAGGTTAGGTTTAGTTTGGGTGTGTTTTCGGGTGTTTTGGGGTGTTTTTGAGTGTTTTAGAGTGTTTTTGGGGTGTTATAGGTGTGTTATGGGGTGTTTTTGAGTGTTTTGAGGTGTTTTGAGATGTTTATGGTGTGTTTTGGGTGTTTTATGGGTGTTTGGGTGTTTTGAGATGTTTTGAGGTGTTTTGGGTGTTTTTAGTGTTTTGTGTGTTTTGGGGTGTTTTAGGTGTGTTTTGAGGTGTTTTGAGTGTTTTGAGGTGTTTATGGTGTGTTTTGGGTGTGTTTGGGTGTTTTGAGGTGTTTTAGGGTTTAGTGGGTTTGAGGTGTTTTGGGGTGTTTTTGTGGGTTTTGAGGTGTTTGAGGTGTTGGGTGTTTTTTGTGTTATTGTGGGTGTTTTGGGTGTTTTGAGTGTTTGAGGTGTTTTGAGTGTTTTGAGGTGTTTTTTGTGTTTTGATGTGTTTTGGGTGTTTATGGGTGTGTTTGGGTGTTTTGGGAGTTTTGTGGGTTTGAGGTGTTTTGGGTGTTTTGAGTGTTTTGTGTGTTCTTGGGGTATTTTAGGTGTGTTTGAGGTGTTTTGAGTGTTTGAGGTGTTTTGGGTGTTTTGAGTGTTTTGTGT
This sequence comes from Portunus trituberculatus, assembly GCF_017591435.1. NCBI lineage: Eukaryota > Metazoa > Arthropoda > Malacostraca > Decapoda > Portunidae > Portunus > Portunus trituberculatus. The sequence goes on along the minus strand of NC_059256.1, from coordinate 1,739,150 downwards.
GTTCTTGGGATATTTTAGGTGTGTTTGAGTGTTTTGAGGTGTTTTGGGTGTTTTGAGTGTTTTGTGTGTTATTGGGGTGTTTTAGGTGTGTTTTGGGTGTTTTGTGGGGTTTTGGGTGTGTTTGGGTGTTTTGAGGTGTTTTGGGGGGTTTGTGAGTTTGAGGTGTTTGAGGGTGTTTTGTGGGTTTGAGGTGTTTAGGTGTGTTTTGGGTGGTTTGAGGTGTTTTGAGTGTTTAGTGTGTTCTTGGGGTGTTTAGGTGTGTTTTGGATGTTTTGAGGTGTTTTGAGATGTTTATGTGTTTGGGTGTTTTGTGTGTTTTGGATGGTTTTGTGTTCTTGGGTGTTTAGGTGTTTTTGTGTTTTGAGTGTTTTGTGTGTTTTGTGGATTTTGAGGTGTTTGGGTGTTTTGTGTCTTTGTGGGTTTGAGGTGTTTTGAGGTGTTTTGGGTGGTTTGAGGTGTTTTGAGGTGTTTGGGTGTTTGAGGTGTTTTGAGTGTTTTGGGTGTTTGATGCATTTGGAAGTTTGAGTATGTTTAGGGTGTGTTTGAGACATTTTGTGGTGTTTTGGGTGTGTTTGGGGTTTTGGGTGTGTTTAGGTGTGTTTGAGACATTTGTGGTGTTTTTTGGGTGTGTTTTGGGGGTTTTGGGTGTGTTTTGGGTGTGTTTTGGGTGTGTTTTGGGTGTGTTTTGGGGACATTTGGGAGTTTATTGGTGTGTTTTAGGGAATTTTCGGTGTGTTTGGTGTATTACAGGGAATTTTGGTGTTTTGGTACAGTTTGGGTGTGTTCTGAGGAGATTTGGGTGTGTTAAGTGTAGTTTGGATGTTTTTTAGGTGTTTTTGGGTGTTTTTCAAGTGTTTTTGGGTGTTTTGGGTGTTTTAGGGTGTTTTTTGGGGGTGTTTGGATGTATATTTGCGTATTTAAGGTACATTTTGAGATGACATTAATTTTTGAAGTGTTTAGGGATTAAGGGTGTGTGTGTGTGTGTGTGTGTGTGTGTGTGTGTGTGTGTGTGTGTGTGTGTGTGTGTGTGTGTGTGTGTGTCAAGGAAAAATAATAATAATAATAATAATAATAATAATAATAATAATAATAATAATAATAATACAATACAACTATTACTATTATAAATTGCTATATACATTAAGATTACTCTCTCTCTCTCTCTCTCTCTCTCTCTCTCTCTCTCAAAAATGTCTGTCTGTACGTATGTCTGCACCACCACCACCACCACCACCACCACCACCACCACACCAGCACAAAACACTTCATTTAACACCCCAGTAGTAAAAATACACCCCAAACACCCCTAAAACACCAATAAATCACTGTGACACCTTAAAAACCACTGCAACACCCCAAAAACACTCAAAACACAAAAACATGCACCCAAAACACACTTAAAACACCCAAAACATTAAAACACCCAAAACTTAAAACTCCCAAAACCAAAACTTAATACCCAAAACATGAATACACCCAAACACTGAATACACCCAAAACACCCCAGAATACACCCAGAATACACCCACAACACCCCAAATTACAAAACACCAAACTCCTAACACAAAAAACCAAAACATACCAAAACACTCCCAAACACCCCAAAGACACCCAAATACACCCCATTCTACACACTTCCTCCTAGGCACTGAGGTCAGGTCAGAGTGAGGTCGTCAGAGGGGTAGAATGACCTCAGGCTGCAGTATTAGGGTTTGGGGTGACTCTGGGGTGCGTTTGGTGTGTGGGGTGTGTTTGGGGTGTTTTTGTGGTGTTTGGGATGTTTTTGTGGTGTTTTGGGATGTTTTTGTGGTGTTTGGGGATATTTTTGTGGTGTTTTGGGGTGTTTGAGGTATTTGAGTGATGTTTTGGGGTGTTTGAGTGGTGTTTTGGGGTGTTTGAGTGGTGTTTTGGGGTGTTTGAGTGATGTTTTGGGGTGTTTGAGTGGTGTTTTGGGGTGTTTGAGTGGTGTTTGGGGTGTTTGAATGGTGTTTGGGGTGTTTGAGTGTGTGTTTTGGGGTGTTTGAGTGATGTTTTGGGGTGTTTGAGTGGTGTTTTGGGGTGTTTTCTGGTGTTTTGGGTGTTTTGAGTGGTGTTTTGGGGTGTTTGAGTGGTGTTTTGGGGTGTTTGAGTGGTGTTTTGGGGTGTTTGAGTGGTGTTTTGGGGTGTTTGAATGGTGTTTGGGGTGTTTGAGTGGTGTTTTGGGGTGTTTGAGTGATGTTTTGGGGTGTTTGAGTGGTGTTTTGGGGTGTTTGAGTGGTGTTTTGGGGTGTTTGAGTGGTGTTTTGGGGTGTTTGTGTGATGTTTTGGGGTGTTTTTGTGGTGTTTTGGGGTGTTTTTGTGGTTTTGGGGTGTTTGAGTGGTGTTTGAGTGGTGTTTTGATGTGTGTGTGTGTGTGTGTGTGTGTGTGTGTGTGTGTGTGTGTGTGTGTGTGAACAATGCATCAGAAACATGTCTAGTACACTCTCTCTCTCTCTCTCTCTCACATACAGACAGACAGACAGACAGACAACTCACCTACCAATGCTGCAGATAAACAAACAAACAAACGCATAAACAAACAGAATAACAGAGAGAGAGAGAGAGAGAGAGAGAGAGAGAGAGAGAGAGAGAGAGAGAGAGAGAGAGAGAGAGAGAGAGAGAGAGAGAGAGAAAAACAAGAGCAATAAAACACAAACAAATAAATAAAACTGAAAAAACACCCAAAAAAACACTCGATATTTTTACACCCCCCAAAAAAACACACTCGATATTTTTACACCCCAAAAAACACACTCGATATTTTTACACCCCAGAAAAACACAAACACACCCCAAAATTTGATCCAAACGCACTTTAAAACACTCAAACAAATCAATAAAAAATAAAACATTTGAGTGTTTGAGTGCGTTTCACCTGTGAGTGCATTTGAGTGTGTTTGAGTGCGTTTCACCTCTTAGAGTTCATTTGAGTGTTTGAGTGCGTTTCACCTGTTTGAGTGTGTTTCAGTGTGATTGAGTGCGTTTGACCAGTCTGACCATATTTCAATGCTGTTTGAACCCGTTTTGACTTAATTTATCCCCGTTTGAGTGCATTTAAGCCCCGTTTGAGTGTGTTTCAGTGTGATTGAGTGCGTTTGACCACTGACTGACCATATTTCACTGTTGTTTGAGCCCATTTAACTTCATTTGACTTCTGTTTGAGTGCGTTTAAGCCCCGTTTGAGTGTGTTTATCCCCTGTAAGACATTCGACCGCCCCCTTTGAGTGTGTTTAAGCCCCGTTTGAGTGCATTTGTCCCTGTTAAATATTTGACCCCCGTTTGAGTGCGTTTGTCCCGTTAGACATTCGACACCCCATTTGAGTGCGTTTGTTCCCTTGTTAGACAGTCGACCCCCGCGTTTGAGTGTGTTTTAGCCCCGTTTGAGTGTGTTTGTCTCCTGTAAGACATTCGACCCCCCCCTTTGAGTGTGTTTAAGCCCCGTTTGAGTGCGTTTATCCCATCAGACATTCATTCCCCTCGTTTAAGTGCGTTTAAGCCCCGTTTGAGTGCGTTTGTCCCATTATACATTGGACCCCCAGTTTGAGTGTGTTTAAGCCCCGTTTGAGTGCGTTTGTCCCGTTAGACATTGGACCCACAGTTTGAGTGTGTTTAAGCCCCGTTTGAGTGCGTTTGTCCCCCGTTAGACATTTGACCCCTGTTTGAGTGCGTTTGTCTCCCGTTAGACATTTGACCTCCTGTTTGAGTGCGTTTCAACCCATATGACCAAATTCCAGCTCTGTTTGGACCCGAGTGCGTTTGGCTTACCCTGGGAGCGTGTGGGTGTGTGGTGTGGTGCGTTGGCGGCCAGGCTGTTTGTGGGCTGGCCTCTGTTTGTTTCCAAGTAGCTATTCCTGCGCTGTCGTTTGGAGTGCGTGGGCTCCAACTTACAGTCGCTGCAATCTCGCACCTCCTGAAGACAAAGCGGGGGGTTAGCGGTGTTTGGATGGTGTTTAAGGGGTGTTTGGGTGTGTTTTGGGGTGTTGGGGAGGCTTCAGTGGTGTGTTTGAGGGTGTTTTGTGTGTTTGAGAGAATCCAGGGGTATGTTTGAGAGTGTTTGGGTATGTTTAGGGTGTGTTTTGCGGTGTTTGGGAGGCTCCAGGGGTGTTTGAGGGTGTTTTGGGTGTTTGAGAGGCTCCAGGGGTGTGTTTGAGGGTGTTTGGGTATGTTTAGAGTGTGTTTTGGGGTGTTTGGGAGGCTTCAGTGGTGTGTTTGAGGGTGTGTTGGTGTGTTTGAGAGTGTCCAGGGATGTGTTTGAGGGTTTTGGGGTGTTTGGATGTGTTTTATGGTGTTTTAAGGTGTTTTCAGGTATTTTGGGTGTTTGGTGCATTAGGTGTGATTTTTGGGTGTTTATGGGTGTTTGGAGCTGTTTTGGATGTGTTTGGATGTGTTTTGTGGTGTTTTTGAGGTGTTTTTGAGTGTTTGAGGGTGTCTTTGGGTGTTTGATTGTATTTTGGGGTTTTTTGGGGGTGTTTGGGGTTTAATTGGGGGTTTAGGGGTGTTTGGGTGAGTTTGTGTTTCCTTGGATGTTTTGGGGTGTTTTGAGGTGTTTTGGGGTGTATGGAGGTATTTGGGTGTGTTTTATGCTTAAATTTGGGATGTTTGGGGGTTTTCTGAGTCTTTGAGGTGCTTTAAGATGTTTGGGTGTGTTTTGAGGGGTTTTTGGGGTGTTTAGGGGTGTTTGAGGTGTTTGAGATGTTTTAGGATCATTTTGAAGTGTTTGAGGTGTTTTGGATGTTCTTGGGTGTTTTGAGGTGTTTTTCAGTGTTTGGGTGTGTTTTAAGGGGTTTTTTGGGGTGTTTGGGTGGTGTTTTGTGGTGTTTGGGTGTGTTTAAGATGTCTGGGTGGTGTTTGGGTGTGTTTTGTGGGTTTTTCGGGTGTTTTAGGGGTTTTGAGATGTTTGGGTGGTGTTTTGGGTTTTAAGGGGTGTTTTGAGATGTTTGGGTGGTGTTTTGGGTGTTTGGGTGGTGTTTGGGGTATTTGGGTGGTCTCTTCTCTCTCTCTCTCTCTCTCTCTCTCTCTGTGTGTGTCCCTCTGTCCCTTACGTTAACCCTGAGGTCGGCGGCGGCTGCGGCGGCGGCGGCGGCTGCAGCGGCGGCAGCGGCAGTGAGGCGGCGGCGCTTGGCTGGCACGGCTGAGTCAGGTGGTGGTGGTGCTGGTGTGGCTGGCGGCGGCTGGGTGGCACTGCTCTCCGCCTGGCAGTGATTGTGGTGGCGGTGGTAGCGATAGTCGACACCACAGGCTCCACTTGCGGCGGCAGCGGTGGTGGTAGTGGTGGTGGTGGCGGTGGTGGTGGTGGTACGTTTGCGCGCCACGGCTGGCTCTGTGGTGAGGCTGAACTTTCGTTTCCTCAGCGGCAAAGGACCTGTGAACCCCTCAACACCCTCCAGCCCTGACACCCCCGCCTGGCTCCTGGGGGGGAGAGAGAGAGAGAGAGAGAGAGAGAGAGAGAGAGAGAGAGAGAGAGAGAGAGAGAGAGAGAGAGTGTTTGAAATATGACAAAAATCCTTCAATCAGACAGACATTCACGCCACAAATGCTACTCAGAACCCCAAGGAGACATTTGTGCCACATTAAAGAGGTTCCAATGCAGGTTGTCTGTCAAAACCCCCTCCTGAGGTTACTGTCTAAGAGATCCGAACATTTATATTGCCAAAACACCACGACATCACCTTTCTTACAAGACATACGGTGCGTTTAAATCAAGCAACTCAAATCCACTCATTTCTAATCACCACCTGGACCCGGCTGACTGACACCACTCAACACCAAACACCAAGATATGGACACACACATAACTCTTGATTTACACACGCTTTTAGTTAATACGAGACAGAATATTGTAATTAAATTCGCGTGATGTGTTTACCGATACGCGATTTGTCCCGCCTGCATTGTGAGTGTGTGGCGGAGAGTGCGTGTGGCGGGTGAAGGCATTGGTGACCTGCGTTTGTTTGGTGACTAGTGCCTGCCTTTCTAGTGTGTGGTTACTTCAGATCAGCGGATATTTGATAGACGGGTAAAGCTGACAGGAACATGGTGAGTGACTGTGGTGTGTGTGGTGAAGGCAGTGACGCGGTGAGTGTTGTGTTAATGGTGAGTGTGGTGTGTGTGGTGAAGGCAGTGATGCGGTGAGTGTTGTGTTAATGGTGAGTGACTGTGGTGTGTGTGGTGAAGGCAGTGACACGGTGAGTGTTGTGTTAATGGTGAGTGACTGTGGTGTGTGTGGTGAAGGCAGTGATGCGGTGAGTGTTGTGTTAATGGTGAGTGTGGTGTGTGGTGAAGGCAGTGATGCGGTGAGTGTGGTGTGTGTGGTGAAGGCAGTGACGCGGTGAGTGTTGTGTTAATGGTGAGTGTGGTGTGTGTGGTGAAGGCAGTGACGCGGTGAGTGTTGTGTTAATGGTGAGTGTGGTGTGTGGTGAAGGCAGTGACGCGGTGAGTGTTGTGTTAATGGTGAGTGTGGTGTGTGTGGTGAAGGCAGTGATGCGGTGAGTGTTGTGTTAATGGTGAGTGTGGTGTGTGTGGTGAAGGCAGTGACACGGTGAGTGTTGTGTTAATGGTGAGTGTGGTGTGTGTGGTGAAGGCAGTGACGCAGTGAGTGTTGTGTTAATGGTGAGTGTGGTGTGTGTGGTGAAGGCAGTGATGCGGTGAGTGTTGTGTTAATGGTGAGTGTGTGTGTGTGGTGAAGGCAGTGACGCGGTGAGTGTTGTGTTAATGGTGAGTGAGTGTGTGTGTGTGGTGAAGGCAGTGACGCGGTGAATGTTGTGTTAATGGTGAGTGTGTGTGTGTGGTGAAGGCAGTGACGCAGTGAGTGTTGTGTTAATGGTGAGTGTGGTGTGTGGTGAAGGCAGTGATGCGGTGAGTGTTGTGTTAATGGTGAGTGTGGTGTGTGGTGAAGGCAGTGACGCGGTGAGTGTTGTGTTAATGAGTGAGTGTGTGTGTGTGGTGAAGGCAGTGACACGGTGAGTGTTGTGTTAATGGTGAGTGTGTGTGTGTGGTGAAGGCAGTGATGCGGTGAGTGTTGTGTTAATGGTGAGTGACTGTGGTGTGTGTGGTGAAGGCAGTGCCGCGGTGAGTGTTGTGTTAATGGTGAGTGTGGTGTGTGTGGTGAAGGCAGTGATGCGGTGAGTGTTGTGTTAATGGTGAGTGTGGTGTGTGTGGTGAAGGCAGTAACGTGGTGAGTGTTGTGTTAATGGTGAGTGCGGTGTGTGGTGAAGGCAGTGATGCGGTGAGTGTTGTGTTAATGGTGAGTGTGGTGTGTGGTGAAGGCAGTGATGCGGTGAGTGTTGTGTTAATGGTGAGTGTGGTGTGTGTGGTGAAGGCAGTGATGCGGTGAGTGTTGTGTTAATGGTGAGTGTGTGTGTGTGGTGAAGGCAGTGACGGTGAGTGTTGTGTTAATGGTGAGTGTGGTGTGTGTGGTGAAGGCAGTGATGCGGTGAGTGTTGTGTTAATGGTGAGTGTGGTGTGTGTGGTGAAGGCAGTAACGTGGTGAGTGTTGTGTTAATGGTGAGTGCGGTGTGTGGTGAAGGCAGTGATGCGGTGAGTGTTGTGTTAATGGTGAGTGTGTGTGTGGTGAAGGCAGTGACGGTGAGTGTTGTGTTAATGGTGAGTGTGGTGTGTGTGGTGAAGGCAGTGACGCGGTGAGTGTTGTGTTAATGGTGAGTGTGGTGTGTGTGGTGAAGGCAGTGATGCGGTGAGTGTTGTGTTAATGGTGAGTGAGTGTGGTGTGTGTGGTGAAGGCAGTGACACGGTGAGTGTTGTGTTAATGGTGAGTGTGGTGTGTGTGGTGAAGGTAGTGACGCAGTGAGTGTTGTGTTAATGGTGAGTGTGGTGTGTGTGGTGAAGGCAGTGATGCGGTGAGTGTTGTGTTAATGGTGAGTGTGGTGTGTGTGGTGAAGGCAGTGACGCGGTGAGTGTTGTGTTAATGGTGAGTGAGTGTGGTGTGTGTGGTGAAGGCAGTGACGCGGTGAATGTTGTGTTAATGGTGAGTGTGGTGTGTGTGGTGAAGGTAGTGACGCAGTGAGTGTTGTGTTAATGGTGAGTGTGGTGTGTGGTGAAGGCAGTGATGCGGTGAGTGTTGTGTTAATGGTGAGTGTGGTGTGTGGTGAAGGCAGTGACGCGGTGAGTGTTGTGTTAATGGTGAGTGAGTGTGGTGTGTGTGGTGAAGGCAGTGATGCGGTGAGTGTTGTGTTAATGGTGAGTGTGGTGTGTGTGGTGAAGGCAGTGATGCGGTGAGTGTTGTGTTAATGGTGAGTGACTGTGGTGTGTGTGGTGAAGGCAGTGCCGCGGTGAGTGTTGTGTTAATGGTGAGTGTGTGTGTGGTGAAGGCAGTGATGCGGTGAGTGTTGTGTTAATGGTGAGTGTGTGTGTGTGGTGAAGGCAGTGCGTGGTGAGTGTTGTGTTAATGGTGAGTGTGGTGTGTGGTGAAGGCAGTGATGCGGTGAGTGTTGTGTTAATGGTGAGTGTGGTGTGTGGTGAAGGCAGTGATGCGGTGAGTGTTGTGTTAATGGTGAGTGTGGTGTGTGTGGTGAAGGCAGTGATGCGGTGAGTGTTGTGTTAATGGTGAGTGTGTGTGTGTGGTGAAGGCAGTGACGGTGAGTGTTGTGTTAATGGTGAGTGTGTGTGTGTGGTGAAGGCAGTGATGCGGTGAGTGTTGTGTTAATGGTGAGTGTGGTGTGTGTGGTGAAGGCAGTGATGCGGTGAGTGTTGTGTTAATGGTGAGTGTGGTGTGTGTGGTGAAGGCAGTGACGGTGAGTGTTGTGTTAATGGTGAGTGTGGTGTGTGTGGTGAAGGCAGTGATGCGGTGAGTGTTGTGTTAATGGTGAGTGTGGTGTGTGGTGAAGGCAGTGACGCGGTGAGTGTTGTGTTAATGGTGAGTGAGTGTGGTGTGTGTGGTGAAGGCAGTGCGGTGAGTGTTGTGTTAATGGTGAGTGTGTGTGTGTGGTGAAGGCAGTGATGCGGTGAGTGTTGTGTTAATGGTGACTGTGGTGTGTGTGGTGAAGGCAGTGATGGTGAGTGTTGTGTTAATGGTGAGTGTGGTGTGTGTGGTGAAGGCAGTGATGCGGTGAGTGTTGTGTTAATGGTGAGTGTGTGTGTGTGGTGAAGGCAGTGACGTGGTGAGTGTTGTGTTAATGGTGAGTGCGGTGTGTGGTGAAGGCAGTGATGCGGTGAGTGTTGTGTTAATGGTGAGTGTGGTGTGTGGTGAAGGCAGTGATGCGGTGAGTGTTGTGTTAATGGTGAGTGTGGTGTGTGTGGTGAAGGCAGTGATGCGGTGAGTGTTGTGTTAATGGTGAGTGTGTGTGTGTGGTGAAGGCAGTGACGCGTGAGTGTTGTGTTAATGGTGAGTGTGGTGTGTGTGGTGAAGGCAGTGATGCGGTGAGTGTTGTGTTAATGGTGAGTGTGGTGTGTGTGGTGAAGGCAGTGACGCGGTGAGTGTTGTGTTAATGGTGAGTGTGTGTGTGGTGAAGGCAGTGATGCGGTGAGTGTTGTGTTAATGGTGAGTGTGGTGTGTGTGGTGAAGGCAGTGACGCAGTGAGTGTTGTGTTAATGGTGAGTGTGGTGTGTGTGGTGAAGGCAGTGATGCGGTGAGTGTTGTGTTAATGGTGAGTGTGGTGTGTGGTGAAGGCAGTGACGCGGTGAGTGTTGTGTTAATGGTGAGTGAGTGTGGTGTGTGTGGTGAAGGCAGTGCCGCGGTGAGTGTTGTGTTAATGGTGAGTGTGGTGTGTGTGGTGAAGGCAGTGATGCGGTGAGTGTTGTGTTAATGGTGAGTGACTGTGTGTGTGTGGTGAAGGCAGTGTGCGGTGAGTGTTGTGTTAATGGTGAGTGTGGTGTGTGTGGTGAAGGCAGTGATGCGGTGAGTGTTGTGTTAATGGTGAGTGTGTGTGTGTGGTGAAGGCAGTGACGCGGTGAGTGTTGTGTTAATGGTGAGTGCGGTGTGTGGTGAAGGCAGTGACGCGGTGAGTGTTGTGTTAATGGTGAGTGTGGTGTGTGTGGTGAAGGCAGTGACGCGGTGAGTGTTGTGTTAATGGTGAGTGTGGTGTGTGGTGAAGGCAGTGATGCGGTGAGTGTTGTGTTAATGGTGAGTGTGTGTGTGTGGTGAAGGCAGTGACGCGGTGAGTGTTGTGTTAATGGTGAGTGTGGTGTGTGTGGTGAAGGCAGTGATGCGGTGAGTGTTGTGTTAATGGTGAGTGTGGTGTGTGTGGTGAAGGCAGTGACGCAGTGAGTGTTGTGTTAATGGTGAGTGAGTGTGGTGTGTGGTGAAGGCAGTGATGCGGTGAGTGTTGTGTTAATGGTGAGTGTGGTGTGTGTGGTGAAGGCAGTGACGCGGTGAGTGTTGTGTTAATGGTGAGTGTGGTCTGTGGTGAAGGCAGTGATGCGGTGAGTGTTGTGTTAATGGTGAGTAACTGTGGTGTGTGTGGTGAAGGCAGTGACGCGGTGAGTGTGGTGTGTGGTGAAGGCAGTGATGCGGTGAGTGTTGTGTTAATGGTGAGTGAGTGTGGTGTGTGTGGTGAAGGCAGTGACGCGGTGAGTGTTGTGTTAATGGTGAGTGTGGTCTGTGGTGAAGGCAGTGATGCGGTGAGTGTTGTGTTAATGGTGAGTAACTGTGGTGTGTGGTGAAGGCAGTGACGCGGTGAGTGTTGTGTTAATCAATTAAGATATTTCCTGTCACCAGCAAGAAGCACAAGGCAGCGCTGGGCAAACTTTTCACTGCTACGGCCACATTAATAATAAATAAACTATAACTCACAATGTTATAAACCGACAAATATATTAACACAAAATCATTAATATTTAAAACACAAAAATCAAAGGCTGCTCAAGAAAAAGGCAGGCAGACACACACACGTACACCTGCAGAAGGAACACAAATTACTGGCAATACTACTCCACTCGACCTTCAAAAGAACGGACAAATGCGTCCACGAGCCTTTCAATTACGCCTGACTGGTTTGCTAGGTTCAGGAGGCATTTTGGACCGGTTAAGCACTCGTAGGAAGGGTTCAAATGCATAAAAAAGCTGCGGTAAGCACTGGACTGAAGATTAAACATGGTAGCCAACAGTTGATGACCGACCCGCCACCTACTGGACAATAAATTCCCAGGAACGGACAATCGTGTGGATTTTAATATTCGTCCGTAGATTAAACTGAACTCCAGAATTTGTCCGTAGTTTGGGAAGTCCGTTGTTTCGAGGGGTGAGTGTATTTGTGGAGATTTATTAAGTTACCCACACCAGACCATATCAATTCCCGTCACTCTGAGCGAATAGTTTGTCTGGCCAAGTGGTGTAGAGTGGCAGGATGGAATGATTCACTGTGATAGAAATAGCTACACCACTTCATACACCACCACCTCTTTATCTAGGCTCAATGGTGTATGGAGGCTACCATTACAAACACAGCTGTCAATCCTATACCTTGTCATGTGACGGAGATCTGGCACAGTGAAGGGAACTTTACACCCGTTCCTCACTCAGCTGGTGCCTGGCTGACTATTACACACCCCAGACTATCCACACTAGGGAATTTAAGACCATTTCCCTACCTACACTTGGACTGTGGATGGGATTTGAACCTGTGTGCTTTTCTGGAGACCCTCGGACCCCAAAGCACACATGGTTCCACTGTACCAAGGCGGCCCATTTGATTGAACCACTCAGGAATTGAAGGGATCGGATTGGCTTGGTGTAAATGCATCTCAACACCAAGAAAGGATGCTTTGGTGAAATCTTACAACAAAAACACCATGCAAAACACAAGCACCTCTCTCTCTCTCTCTCTCTCTCTCTCTCTCTCTCTCTCTCTCTCTCTCTCTCTCCCTCTCACCTGTTTCTGGAGTGTGGTGCGGAGTGTGGTGTGTTGGCTGGTGAGCCTCTGGAGTGTAAGCCCCCGGCGGTCCCCTCACCGCGTGCCGCCATGGGCCCCAGTCTCGAACCCAGTCATGCCAACAACACCTTAAATGGAAACACACAGGGGGATTAAACACCTTATAAACACCACAAACACTCTAAAACACCACAAAAATGCCCAAACACCATCAAAACACCACAAAAACACTTCAAAACTACTCTAACTTATTAAGAGCACAAATATAAGAGAATTGAACACCTTATAAACACCACAAACACTCTAAAACACCACAAAAAGCCCAAACACCACCACAAACACCAATAATTTTAACACAAGGGGATCAAACACCTTATAAACACCACAAACACTCAAAAATACCCAAACATCACCACAAACACCAAAAATTTTAACACAGGGGGATCAAACACCTTATAAACACCACAAACACTCAAAAACACCCCAAAAATGCCCAAACACCACAAACACCACAAAAAAACACTTCAAAGCAACTTTAACATATCAAGAACACAAACACAGAGATTGAACACCTCAGTAACACCAAACACACTCAAAAAACATCCAAAACACCCCAAATATGCCTCAAACACCACCACAAACACCTGAAAAGCAAACACAAGGGGATTAAACACCTTAGGAACACCATAATATACTCAAAACACTTCAAAACACCCCAAAATGCCAAAAACACTTCAAAACACCCCAAAATGCCAAAAACACTTGAAAACACTCCAAAACACCAAAAACACCCCAAAAATGCCAAAAAACAGTTCAAAAATCCCCAAAACACTTCAAAATGCCCCAAAAATGCTATAAACACTTCAAAATGCCCCAAAAATGCTCATCACATCATAAGGAGAAGGATTAAACACCTTAAACACAAAAAACAGGGAATTGAACACCTTAAAATCAAACAGAAGGGGATTAAACACCTTCAGAACACCAAAAACACTCAAAACACCCCAAAAACGCCTAAATGATCACCCCAACACTTTAAATGGAAACAAAAGAGGATTGAATACCTTAGGAACCTCAAATTATCACCCCAAACACCTTAAATGCAAACAGAAGGGGATTTAATACCTTAAGAACACCAAAAACACTTAAAATGCCCCATAACACCACAAAAATGCCTAAATGATCACCCCAACACTTTAAATGCAAACAAAAGAGGATTGAATACCTTAAGAACCTCAAATTATCACCCCAAACACCTTAAATGCAAACAGAAGGGGATTGAATACCTTAAGAACATCAAAAACACTAAAAAAAAACCAAAACACCACAAAAATGCCTAAATGATCACCACAACACTTTAAATGCAAACAAAAGAGGATTGAATACCTTAAGAACCTCAAATTATCACCCCAAACACCTTTAATGCAAACAGAAGAGGATTCAATACCTTAAGAACATCAAAAACACTTAAAAAAAAACCAAAACACCACAAAAATGCCTAAATGATCACCACAAACACCTTTAATGCAAACAGAAGGGGATTGAATACCTTAAGAACATCAAAAACACTTAAAATAATTCCAAAACACCACAAAAATGCCCTAAGATGTCTTAAAAGCAAACACAAGGACCTGACCTAACCCAAGCCAGCCTAACCTAAGCCAGCCTAACCTAACCTAACCTAACCCAAGCCAGCCTTACCCAAGCCAGCCTAACCTAAGCCAGCCTAACCCAACCCAGCCTAACCCAAGCTAGCCTGACCTAAGCCAGCCTAACCTAAGCCAGCCTAACCCGAGCCAGCCTAACCCAAGCCAGCCTAACCTAAGCCAACCAAACCTAAGCCAGTCTAACCTAAGCCAGCCTAACCTAAGCCAGCCTAACCTAAGCCAGCCTAACCTAAGCCAGCCTAACCCAAGCCAGCCTAACCCAAGCCAGCCTAACCTAAGCCAGCCTAACCTAAGCCAGCCTAACCTAAGCCAGCCTAACCTAAGCAGCCTAACCAAGGCAGCCTAACCTAAGCCAGCCTAACCTAACCTAACCTAACCCAAGCCAGCCTAACCTAAGCCAGCCTAACCTAAGCCAGCCTAACCTAAGCCAGCCTAACCCAAGCCAGCCTAACCTAACCTAACCTAACCCAAGCCAGCCTAACCTAAGCCAGCCTAACCTAAGCTAGCCTAACCCAAGCCAGCCTAACCCAAGCCAGCCTAACCTAACCTAACCTAACCCAAGCCAGCCTAACCCAAGCCAGCCTAACCTAAGCCAGCCTAACCTAAGCTAGCCTAACCCAAGCCAGCCTAACTCAACCCAGCCTAACCCAAGCCAGCCTAACCTAAGCCAGCCTAACCTAAGCCAACCTAACCCAAGTCAGCCTAACCCAAGCCAGCCTAACCCAAGCCAGCCTAACCTAAGCCAGCCTAACCCAAGCCAGCCCAATTATCTCTCTCTATAGTAATATCCCTTGTCTCTCATCACTATCTCCCTCTCTCTCCCATCACATCTCCCCATCACCTCATCTCTCTCTCTCTCTCTCTCTCTCTCTCTCTCTCTCTCTCTCTCTGTGGCATTAATAATTTTCTCTCGTTGCCTCTTCAGTTTAACCCCTTCAGTACTGGGACACATTTTTACCTTGAGTTTTGTGCACCATTAGACCATTTTATTGACATTAGCAAGGGTGTATGGAGGGCAGAAGATTAATGACCACAGTCTTCACTATTTTAATTGAGTTTTGTGTACCATTAGAGCATTTTATTGACATTAGCAAGGGTGTATGGAGGGCAGAAGATTAATGGCCACAGTCTTCACTATTTTAATTGAGTTTTGTGTACCATTAGACCATTTTATTGACATTAGCAAGGGTGTATGGAGGGCAGAAGATTAATGGCCACAGTCTTCACTATTTTAATCCCCCACATGAGTTTGTGAAGCTGTACAAAATCACCAAATAGTCACCACAAGGAATAGGGAGACTCATGTTTTTTAGGGCATTTTAAGACAGTGTGGCTACGATAAGACCATTTTATTGACATTAGCAAGGGTGTATGGAGGGCAGAAGATTAATGGCCACAGTCTTCACCATTTTAATCCCCCACATGAGTTTGTGAAGCTGTAGAAAGTCACCAAATAGTCACCACAAGGAATAGGGAAACACGTCACGCTACTGAAGGGGTTAAAGTTAGTGGCTAAGACAAGACAGTGTGGGGTGGATCAGCTGGTGGACAGAACACTGAAGTGGTGGCCATTTATAAGGGAGGCAGTAAGGAAGAGCCTCTTAACTATAGACCTGTGTCTCTAACAAGTGTGGTCGGTAAGATTTGTGAGAGGGTGATAAAGAAATATTGGATACGGTTCCTGGAGGATCATAAGTTATTATCGGATCATCAATTTGGCTTCAGGAAAGGGAGGTCATGTGTAACAAATCTACTGAGCTTTTATTCAAGAGTGGTTGACAAAATACAAGAGAGAGAGGATGGATGGACTGTGTATATTTGGATTTAAAGAAAGCTTTTGACAAGGTACCTCACAGAGACTGTTATGGAAATTAGAGATTTATGGAGGACTGAAAGGAAAAGTGTTAAAGTGGATGGAAAACTACTTGAGATGGAGGGAGATGAGAACGGTAATAAGGGATGCAAGGTCGGACTGGTTGGTGGTGGAGAGTGGAGTCCCACAAGGCTCAGTGCTGGCACCAATACTTTTCCTTGTATATATTAATGACATGCCAGAGGGAGTAAACAGTTATATTAATTTGTTTGCGGATGATGCGAAGTTGTGTAGGTGTGTGAAGAGTGAAGAAGATTGTGAAATTTTACAGGCAGATCTGGATAAGATTTGGGAGTGGAGCAAGAGGTGGCAAATGGAATTTAATCTGAGCAAAAGTCATGTGATGGAGATGGGGAAGAGTGGAAGACGGCCAAGAGGGTCATATAAGATGGGTGAAGAAGTAGTGTTGAAAAAGGTGGAAAAGGAAAAGGATTTGGGAGTGATAATACAAGACCATGGGCAGTTTGAGGCTCATATTGATAAGATGTTTGGAGAAACGTATAATTTGATAAAAATATTGGATTAGCCTTCCATTATATGGATAAAGATATGATGAAGAAATTAATTAGTATGGTAATTAGACCAAGATTGGAATATGCTGGAGTGGTTTGGTCCCCTTATAAAAAGAAGCATATAAGGAAGTTGGAGAGATTGCAGAGAATGGCAACAAAAATGGTTCCGGAATTGGCAGAAATGACCTATGAGGAGAGATTAAAAGAAATGAATTTGCTTACCTTGGAACAAAGAAGAGAAAGAGGAGATTTAATACAGCTTTATAAACTGTTGAGTGGAGTGGATGAAGTGGATAATGAGCAAATGATGTTGAGAGAGGAAAACTTAAATAGAACTACGAGATCGCATAGTACAAAGATAGCCAAGGGAATATGCTTGAAGGATGTGAAGAAATATAGTTTCCCGCAGAGATGTGTGGAGGTGTGGAATGGTTTGAGTGAGGAGGAGGTGTCAGCGAGGAGTGTGCACAGTTTTAAAGGAAGGTTGGATGTGTGTGGATATGGAGACCAGGCCACACCAGTATGATACACACACCATGGAAAATTACACACACACACACACACACACACACCTTATAGCATTACAAAGTGTGTGTTCTAATAGTAGTAGTAGAAGTTAATAGTAATTGGAAACACATTTTTTCTTTAATACTAGAGAGAGAGAGAGAGAGAGAGAGAGAGAGAGAGAGAGAGAGATTTTCCTGTTTTGTCAATCCATACTAAAACTTTCCTCCTGTTCTCTCTCTCTCTCTCTCTCTCTCTGAAACCTACATAAAAGAAAACAATAACCACAATAAACAAACAAATAAATAAATAAATAAACTACAAATATTTCTCTCACTCACTGGGCAGAATAAAAAAACGAACACTTTTCTATCACATTTCTCCCTCTTCCCCCATTCGTAGGCGGGCCCCGGCGTGTAAGTAGGCAGGCTAGACTCTTAAGTAAATGTGTAGTGCGTATTGTAAGTGTAAGTCGAGAAATAAGAGAGAAATTAATCAAAATATCCGATGTTTACGAAGAAACCCATTGTGTAGGGGTCATTTTTCCCAGTTCCTCCGTCATTTATCGCTATTTCTCCCACTTCCCTGCTTCGTAAGTGGGCCGCGGCTTGTAAGTAGGTAGGTAAGTGATGTAAGTAAGGCTGTAGTGAGCGAGAGACCTGTAAGTGGCGAGATAAGTGAAAAAATAAGCAAATTCCGCACCTCATCCTGTCTCTCGTCTGCCATTGTACCCTCACCTATTCGCCACTATCTCCTATATTTATTGCATTTTTCCCCACTTCCTCCTTCGTGAGTGACCCAGAGCCTGTAAGTAGATAGGTAAGTGATGTAAGTAAGGCTGAAGTGAGCGAGAGACGTGTAAGTGGCGAGATAAGTGAGAAAACAACCAAATTCCAACACGAAACCACATCACCCCTGCCATTGTCTTCCCCCATCATTTCCTCTTTCTTCCGTCTTTTATCCAATTTCTCGCTATTCTCTGCCTTCGCGAACAGAGGCACGGGTAGACACCAATAGCCCAACACCACACAACACCGCAACACCCACAAAAACCCCCGGAAAATACAAATAAACCAAGAAATAAGGGAGTCACAAGAGGGCAGCCATTGTGCTAACCCTATCCCATGTCGATATATTTTCCTATTTTTCCCCCATTTTCCCAACGCCCAGGGCCGCGGCGGGGATAGTACAGGTAGATGGATAGTAGTAGTGATAGTAGGGCACGGGAAATCATAGTTACCTGGTCTAATAACATAAAGGTGGCCTGATTTGTGGGCAGAGAGGCGAAGGTTGGAGATCTCACACATAAACAGACCTTCCTTGCACCTCACCTCAGCTGGGCCGCCTTACTCACTTTTCCCGCGCATTTCCTTTCCTCCGCCGCTAAACTAACTAGTACCTAAACTCACCCGGCGGAGGATTACACTACCCTCCATAAAAAGGGGTTATTTAAGGGTTTTGAGGGGTTTAATAAGGTTTTTTGCCTTTATTTCATAAGTTTATAGGGACATCTCAGGTCTCCATAGCTGGGTATTAGTGTACGGTTTGCCAGGCCAGTTGTACAAAATCATTATTATTTATCTAGCTTGTTATGGCGTTCTTCCTTGTAAACTGTGTCAATAAATGCTTGTTGTTATTTTTAAGTTTGTTTTATTGTGTTTTTATTATTCATCATTGTTTTTTTTAGTTTTTGGTATGTTTTTGTGTCTACATGAAACATATGGCTGCCACCGCGGACATTACGAACTATTAATGCACTGTTATTGGTGAAAGAGGGATGTTTAAGGGTTTTTTAAGGGTGTTAAGGGTTTAGTAAGGGTCTTTATCTTCATTTTAAGGTCTTTTGGGCATATCTATGGTGCCCTTATCTGAGTTTCAGGGTACGGTTTTCCAGTCGAATTGTACAAAATCATTATTATTTATCTAACTTGTCATGGCGTTCTTCCTTGTACACTGTGTCAATAAATGCTTGTTGTAATTTTTAAGTTTGTTTTTTGTCATTTCTATTATTCATCATTGTTTTTTTTTTTTTCTTTCTTTTTTTTTATAATAGATATGTTGATTTTGGAAACATGACTGCTATGGCGGAATATACAAACTATTAATGGTTATATGGAGTAATCACCCCATTACTCCATCATATCATAAGCCTTGTCTATCCATTATCTCTTTATCTTTCTAATTTCCCTCTGATTAAGCCATTATTATTGTACGAGATTTAAATACATCAATAAGAAGATTAGATATAGAGAAACTTATTAATACGATTGATTGAAATATTTATTATTGTAACAGTGTATTTCAAAGATGGCTGCTCAATTATATACAAACTAGATAGGTAATAATATTTTTAAGCCTTCCTTCTATGATTAATATGAGAGTTGAGAGAAATGTAGCTCTAAGAAAGCCATGGCGTTTGTTTACATTTGCTATGCCACGTCGCCATAACAATACACGGGTAAGGGAAACAAATACACGAGTTTACCTTAAAATAGTCACGTTTTCTATCTTACCTAAATTTTAAGGTTAACTCAACTAAATAAAACATCTCTTGCCATTACTATAAGAACCATTTTATTTATCTACACCTAATATAGCAAGCCTCTCATAACAACACCCGTAAAACACAAAATAGATCAATAAATAAATAACAAATTACACGTGTCTATCTTAAAATAATTACGTCCTCAAATAATTTTAAGGGTGACTCAACTAAAAACTGCTTCCTCTAACAATTTCTCTTATTAATTCCTTCAGTAGTATAACGTGCTTCCATATTCCTTGTGGTGACTATTTGGTGATATTCTACAGCTTCACAAACTCATGTGGGGGATTAGAATAGTGAAGACTGTGCCCATTAATCTTCTGCCCTCCATACACCCTTGCTAATGTCAATAAAATGGTCTAATGGTGCACAAAACTCTAGGTAAAAATGTGTCCCAGTATTAAAATGGCCTAAAAACATGCCAAACGGTCTTAAAATGGCCTATAAACATGCCAAACTGTCTGAAAATGCCCTAAAAACATGTCAAAATGCTCTAAAAGTATGCCAAACTCTTAAAATGCCCTAAAAACATGTCAAACTGTCTTAAAATATTCTAAAAACATGCCAAACCATCTTTATATGCCCTAAAAACATGTCAAACTGTCTGAAAATGCCATCAAAACATCTTAAACTGTCTTAAATGACCTAAAACATGTCAAACTTTTAAAATGCCCTCAAAATATCAAACTGTCTTAAAATGCCCTCAAAATGTCAAACTGTCTTAAAATGCCGTCAAAATATGTCAAACTGTCTTAAAATGCCCTCAAAACATGTCAAACTGTCTTAAAATGCCCTCAAAACATGTCAAACTGTCTTAAAATGCCCTCAAAACATGACAAACTGTCTTAAAATATCCTCAAAACATGTCAAACTGTCTTAAAATGCCTCAAATATGTCAAACTGTCTTAAATACCCTCAAAATATGTCAAACTGTCTTAAAATGCCATCAAAACATGTCAAACTGTCTTAAAATATCCTCAAAACATGTCAAACTGTCTTAAAATGCCCTCAAAACATGTCAAACTGTCTTAAAATACCCTCAAAATATGTCAAACTGTCTTAAAATGCCCTCAAAACATGTCAAACTGTCTTAAAATACCCTCAAAACATGTCAAACTGTCTTAAAATGCCCTCAAAACATGTCAAACTGTCTTAAAATATCCTCAAAACATGTCAAACTGTCTTAAAATGCCCTCAAAACATGTCAAACTGTCTTAAAATACCCTCAAAATATGTCAAACTGTCTTAAAATGTCCTCAAAACATGTCAAACTGTCTTAAAATACCCTCAAAACATATCAAACTGTCTTAAAATGCCCTCAAAACGTGTCAAACTGTCTTCTTAAAATGCCCTCAAAACATATCAAACTGTCTTAAAATGCCCTCAAAACATGTCAAACTGTCTTAAAATACCCTCAAAACATGTCAAACTGTCTTAAAATACCCTCAAAACATGTCAAACTGTCTTAAAATGCCCTCAAAACATGTCAAACTGTCTTAAAATCCTCAAACATGTCAAACTGTCTTAAAATGCCCTCAAAACATGTCAAACTGTCTTAAAATGCCTCAAAACATGTCAAACTGTCTTAAATGCCTCAAAACATGTCAAACTGTCTTAAATGCCTCAAAACATGTCAAACTGTCTTAAATGCCTCAAAACATGTCAAACTGTCTTAAAATACCCCTCAAAACATGTCAAACTGTCTTAAAATGCCCTCAAAACATGTCAAACTGTCTTAAAATACCCTCAAAACATGTCAAACTGTCTTAAAATGCCCTCAAAACATGTCAAACTGTCTTAAAATGCCCTCAAAACATGTCAAACTGTCTTAAATGCCCTCAAAACATGTCAAACTGTCTTAAAACCCTCAAACATGTCAAACTGTCTTAAAATGCCCTCAAAACATGTCAAACTGTCTTAAAATGCCCTCAAAACATGTCAAACTGTCTTAAAATGCCCTCAAAACATGTCAAACTGTCTTAAAATGCCCTCAAAACATGTCAAACTGTCTTAAAATGCCTCAAAACATGTCAAACTGTCTTAAAATGCCTCAAAACATGTCAAACTGTCTTAAATGCCCTCAAAACATGTCAAACTGTCTTAAAATGCCCTCAAAACATGTCAAACTGTCTTAAAATGCCTCAAAACATGTCAAACTGTCTTAAAATGCCCTCAAAACATGTCAAACTGTCTTAAAATGCCCTCAAAACATGTCAAACTGTCTTAAAATGCCTCAAAACATGTCAAACTGTCTTAAAATGCCTCAAAACATGTCAAACTGTCTTAAATGCCCTCAAAACATGTCAAACTGTCTTAAAATGCCTCAAAACATGTCAAACTGTCTTAAAATGCCCTCAAAACATGTCAAACTGTCTTAAATGCCCTCAAAACATGTCAAACTGTCTTAAAATGCCTCAAAACATGTCAAACTGTCTTAAATGCCCTCAAAACATGTCAAACTGTCTTAAAATGCCCTCAAAACATGTCAAACTGTCTTAAAATGCCCTCAAAACATGTCAAACTGTCTTAAAATGCCCTCAAAACATGTCAAACTGTCTTAAAATGCCCTCAAAACATGTCAAACTGTCTTAAAATGCCCTCAAAACATGTCAAACTGTCTTAAAATGCCCTCAAAACATGTCAAACTGTCTTAAAATGCCCTCAAAACATGTCAAACTGTCTTAAAATGCCCTCAAAACATGTCAAACTGTCTTAAAATGCCCTCAAAACATGTCAAACTGTCTTAAAATGCCCTCAAAACATGTCAAACTGTCTTAAATGCCCTCAAAACATGTCAAACTGTCTTAAAATGCCTCAAAACATGTCAAACTGTCTTAAAATGCCCTCAAAACATGTCAAACTGTCTTAAAATGCCCTCAAAACATGTCAAACTGTCTTAAATGCCCTCAAAACATGTCAAACTGTCTTAAAATGCCCTCAAAACATGTCAAACTGTCTTAAAATGCCCTCAAAACATGTCAAACTGTCTTAAATGCCCTCAAAACATGTCAAACTGTCTTAAAATGCCCTCAAAACATGTCAAACTGTCTTAAATGCCCTCAAAACATGTCAAACTGTCTTAAAATGCCCTCAAAACATGTCAAACTGTCTTAAAATGCCCTCAAAACATGTCAAACTGTCTTAAAATGCCCTCAAAACATGTCAAACTGTCTTAAAATGCCCTCAAAACATGTCAAACTGTCTTAAAATGCCCTCAAAACATGTCAAACTGTCTTAAAATGCCCTCAAAACATGTCAAACTGTCTTAAAATGCCCTCAAAACATGTCAAACTGTCTTAAAATGCCCTCAAAACATGTCAAACTGTCTTAAAATGCCTCAAAACATGTCAAACTGTCTTAAAATGCCCTCAAAACATGTCAAACTGTCTTAAAATGCCCTCAAAACATGTCAAACTGTCTTAAAATGCCCTCAAAACATGTCAAACTGTCTTAAAATGCCCTCAAAACATGTCAAACTGTCTTAAAATGCCCTCAAAACATGTCAAACTGTCTTAAAATGCCCTCAAAACATGTCAAACTGTCTTAAAATGCCCTCAAAACATGTCAAACTGTCTTAAAATGCCTCAAAACATGTCAAACTGTCTTAAAATGCCCTCAAAACATGTCAAACTGTCTTAAAATGCCCTCAAAACATGTCAAACTGTCTTAAAATGCCCTCAAAACATGTCAAACTGTCTTAAAATGCCCTCAAAACATGTCAAACTGTCTTAAAATGCCCTCAAAACATGTCAAACTGTCTTAAAATGCCCTCAAAACATGTCAAACTGTCTTAAAATGCCCTCAAAACATGTCAAACTGTCTTAAAATGCCCTCAAAACATGTCAAACTGTCTTAAAATGCCCTCAAAACATGTCAAACTGTCTTAAAATGCCCTCAAAACATGTCAAACTGTCTTAAAATGCCCTCAAAACATGTCAAACTGTCTTAAAATGCCCTCAAAACATGTCAAACTGTCTTAAAATGCCCTCAAAACATGTCAAACTGTCTTAAAATGCCCTCAAAACATGTCAAACTGTCTTAAAATGCCTCAAAACATGTCAAACTGTCTTAAAATGCCCTCAAAACATGTCAAACTGTCTTAAAATGCCCTCAAAACATGTCAAACTGTCTTAAAATGCCCTCAAAACATGTCAAACTGTCTTAAAATGCCCTCAAAACATGTCAAACTGTCTTAAAATGCCCTCAAAACATGTCAAACTGTCTTAAAATGCCCTCAAAACATGTCAAACTGTCTTAAAATGCCCTCAAAACATGTCAAACTGTCTTAAAATGCCCTCAAAACATGTCAAACTGTCTTAAAATGCCCTCAAAACATGTCAAACTGTCTTAAAATGCCCTCAAAACATGTCAAACTGTCTTAAAATGCCCTCAAAACATGTCAAACTGTCTTAAAATGCCTCAAAACATGTCAAACTGTCTTAAATGCCCTCAAAACATGTCAAACTGTCTTAAAATGCCCTCAAAACATGTCAAACTGTCTTAAAATGCCCTCAAAACATGTCAAACTGTCTTAAATGCCCTCAAAACATGTCAAACTGTCTTAAAATGCCCTCAAAACATGTCAAACTGTCTTAAAATGCCCTCAAAACATGTCAAACTGTCTTAAAATGCCCTCAAAACATGTCAAACTGTCTTAAAATGCCCTCAAAACATGTCAAACTGTCTTAAAATGCCTCAAAACATGTCAAACTGTCTTAAAATGCCTCAAAACATGTCAAACTGTCTTAAATGCCCTCAAAACATGTCAAACTGTCTTAAAATGCCTCAAAAATGTCATGTCATGCCCTCAAAACATGTCAAACTGTCTTAAAATGCCCTCAAAACATGTCAAACTGTCTTAAAATGCCTCAAAACATGTCAAACTGTCTTAAAATGCCCTCAAAACATGTCAAACTGTCTTAAAATGCCCTCAAAACATGTCAAACTGTCTTAAAATGCCCTCAAAACATGTCAAACTGTCTTAAATGCCCTCAAAACATGTCAAACTGTCTTAAAATGCCCTCAAAACAAACTGTCTTAAATGCCCTCAAAACATGTCAAACTGTCTTAAAATGCCCTCAAAACATGTCAAACTGTCTTAAAATGCCCTCAAAACATGTCAAACTGTCTTAAAATGCCCTCAAAACATGCCAAACTGTCTTAAATGCCCTCAAAACATGCCAAACTGTCTTAAAATGCCCTCAAAACATGCCAAACTCTTAAAATGCCCTCAAAACATGTCAAACTGTCTTAAAATGCCCTCAAAACATGTCAAACTGTCTTAAAATGCCCTCAAAACATGTCAAACTATCTTTAAATGCCCTCAAAACATGTCAAACTGTCTTAAAAATGCCCTCAAAACATGTCAAACTGTCTTAAAATGCCCTCAAAACATCTCCATATCCCCACTACTACTACTACTACTACTACTACTACTACTACTACTACTACTACTACTACTAGTACTACCACCACCACCACCACGACTGTATTTAAGGCAACACAAACAAAGATAGGAAAACACAAATCATTTTATTTATTTATTACAATTAAATGTTCTCTCTCTCTCTCTCTCTCTCTCTCTCTCTCTCTCACTCTCTCACACTTTGTATGTACAGAAACCAGACAATGAAAAACAAATTGCATAAAAAAACAGAATTATTTGTGTGTTTACGTAATTAACTCAAAAAAATGCCTCGGAAATAAAAATAACAATAATAATAATAATAATAATAATAATAATAATTTATCTATAGTCTCTCTAAGTGGAGGAAACGTGGAGGTGCGGAGGGAACAGGTGGAGGTAACTTCACTCCACGTCCTCCTCCATGACCTTGCTGCCTCCATCTTTCCCTCCACCTGCAGCTTGAAGTATGCTCTGGAAGGAGAGAAAAGAGAGAGTGAGTGGACAGAGACAGAGACAGAGAGAGAGAGACTCATACACCCTGCAACACCCTAAACACCCCATACACCACCATACAACACACCTCAAAACACCCTTACACACTCAACACCACCAAAAATCCCTCTAAACACCCCATACACCACCATACATGCAGAAAACACCCCATACAGCACATACACCACCATACAACACCCAAAACACACCTTCAAACACCCTTACTCACTCAACAACCCTCAACACCACCAAAACACCAAAACACCCTAAACACCCTAACACACCCCAAACACCCTAAAACACACCAAAACACCTCAAACACACTCCACAACACCCAAAAAACAGATACACACCTAAAACACACAATAACCCCTAAAAACCTAACAAAACACCCCCAAACACCCCCACATACACATACACACTGCAACACCTCACAACACCTACACACCCACCACAAAACACACCAAAAATCACTCACACTCACAAAATACACCCAAAACACACTCAAAAATCCCTTTAAACACTTCAAAACACCTAAAACACAAAACAATAAACACACCTCAAAACTCCCCAAACATCCCAAAACTCCTCAAACACCCCAAACACCACAAACCACCTCAAACACCCAAACACTCCAAACACTTCAAAACACCCAAAAAACACCTAAAAACACCACAAAACACCCCCAAAACACACATACAACCCCCACACAACATCCCTACACCCCGACAACACCCCAGATGCCCTGTATACCTCCAAAACACTCTCACACCCACAAAATACACCCAAAACACAAAAACCCAAAACTTCCGCAAAACACCCCCACAACACCCCAGACACTCCCTATACCAACAAAACACTCTCACATCCACAAAATACCCCTAAACACCCCAAAACACCCCACAACACCCCAGACATCCTATACCACCAAAACACTCTCACATCCACAAAACACCCCAAAACCACCAAAACACCACAAAAACACCCCCACAACACCCCAGACACTCCCTATACCACCAAAACACTCTCACATCCACAAAACACCCCAAAAACACCCCAAAACACCTCAAAACCAAACACCCCAGACACTCCCTATACCACCAAAACACTCTCACATCCACAAAATACACCAAAAACACTCCAAAACACCCCAAAATCCCCAAACACCCCAAAACACCCCACAACACCCCAGACATCCCTATACCACCAAAACACTCTCACATCCACAAAACACCCCAAAAACACCCCAAAAACACCCCAAAACACCCCAAAACACCCCAAAATCCCCAAAACACCCCAAAAACACCCCAAAACCCCCTCAAAACACCCCAGACACCCCCACATTACCTCTCCAACAGAAGGTAGTTTATGCAGAAGCAGCTGGAACACTTGCGGTGGCAGAGTCTGCTGCAGCACCTGAAGCAGCTGCTGGGGCTGCCCACACACCGCCACAGCCCGGCTCAGATGGTCCACCCCTGACTCAATCTCACCCTGGGCCAGCAACTCCTCTCCAGCCTGTCAGAGGAGGAGGAGGAGGAGGAGGAGGAGGAGGAGGAGGAGGAGGAGGAGGAGGAGGAGGAGGAGGAGGATGTTTGAGAGGAGAGGAGAGAATTGATGATGATGATGAGGAGGAGGAGGAGGAGGAGGGAGGAGAGGAGAGGAGAGGAGGAGGAGAGGAGAGGAGGAGGAGAGGAGAGGAGAGAGGAGAGGAGGAGGAGGAGGAGGAGGAATAAGGTAAGGTTTGTTTGTAAGAAAGAGAAAAGATTAATTGAGGAGGAGGAGGAGGAGGAGGAGGAGGAGGAGGAGGAGGAGGAGGAGGAGGAGGAGGAGGAGGAGGAGGAGGAGGAGGAGGAGGAGGAGGAGGAGGAGATTGACAAGAGAAGAAGAGGAGAAGATGCATGGGAAAGAGGAGGGGGGGAGGGAGGAGGAGGAGGAGGAGGAGGAGGAGGAGGAGGAGGAGGAGGAGGAGGAGGAGGAGGAGGAGGAGGAGGAGGAGGAGGAGGAGGAGGAGGAGGAGGAGGAGGAGGAGGAGGAGGAGGAAAAACCATGACTTAATAACAAAATAACATCAACTCTCTCTCTCTCTCTCTCTCTCTCTCTCTCTCCTTCTTTCTCTTTCATATTCATTTTACTCTCTCTCTCTCTCTCTCTCTCTCTCTCTCTCTCTCACCTGGACCTCGGACAAGAAGAATTTCTGGACCGCCTCTTGGTCTTTGAGGTTGGGCCAGGTTACAGTGCCCCCACCGCTGCCCCGGCCCCTCAGAGCACGGCGACCTGGAGAGAGAGAGAGAGAGAGAGAGAGAGAGAGAGAGAGAGAGAGAGAGAGAGAGAGAGAGAGAGAGAGAGAGATATTTGGGTATGTTTTGAAGTGTTTTGTGTGTTTTGTGTGTTTGTGTGTTTTGTGGTGTTTTGGGGTGTTTTGGTGTTTTTTGGTGTTTTTGTGTGGTGTTTTGATGTGTTTTGTGTTTTGTGTTTTGTGGTGTTTTGGTGTGATTTGTGGTGTTTTTCGTTTTGGTGTTTGGGTGTTTTAGGTGTTTTGGTGTGTTTTGTGGTGTTTTTGGTGTGTTTTTTGGTGTTTTTATGGTATTTTTGGGGTGTTTTTGAGAGAGAGAGAGAGAGAGAGAGAGAGAGAGAGAGAGAGAGAGAGAGAGAGAGAATAAATAAACCAAACACATAAAGATAAACTAAACAGCCCTAAAATAAATACAATGGACCCTCGGACTTGGAAAACCTCAGACTTGGACCAAAAAATTCCAATGACTCAGCCCTCAAGAGTCAGAACTGGAACCTGAACCTCGAACAACCTCAAGGAAGGACTCTTGGTGTTGTTGGAGGGGAGGGGAGGGAGGTGAGGGGAGGGGAGGTGAGGTTAGGTTAGGTTAGGTTAGGTTAGGTTAGGTGAAACAGTGTGGCATAGAGGTGATGGTGGTTAGGTTAGGTTAGGTTAAGGTTAGGTTAGGTTAGGTTAGGTGAGGTTAGGTGAGGTTAGGTTAGGTTAGGTGAAACAGTGTGGCATAGAGGTGATGGTGGTAGGAGTAATGGTAGTTAGGTACGGCTACACACCACTAACCACAATTTACAACCACAATCCATAAAATACTCCCTTATCAATAGTTGTGGTAGTGGTGGTGGTTGTAACAATGGTTAGGTTAGACTAGTCACCACCACACACTCTCATCTACCACCACCACCACAATCACCAACCCAAATCCACAAACATCAATTAAAAGTGGTCAATTTTCACAGTTGATGACAATACATCAATTACACCTTTGACAGCGCCGTGGCAGCAGCCCAGGCCTCCGCTGCTGTGTTACCCTTGAGCAGCAGCCCAGGCCTCCGCTGCTGTGTTACTCTTGAGCAGCAGCCCAGGCCTCCGCTGCTGTGTTACTCTTGAGCAGCAGCCCAGGCCTCCGCTGCTGTGTTACTCTTGAGCAGCAGCCCAGGCCTCCGCTGCTGTGTTACTCTTGAGCAGCAGCCCAGGCCTCCGCTGCTGTGTTACTCTTGAGCAGCAGCCCAGGCCTCCGCTGCTGTGTTACTCTTGAGCAGCAGCCCAGGCCTCCGCTGCTGTGTTACTCTTGAGCAGCAGCCCAGGCCTCCGCTGCTGTGTTACTCTTGAGCAGCAGCCCAGGCCTCCGCTGCTGTGCTCTGAGCAGCAGCCCAGGCCTCCACTGCTGTGTTACTCTTGAGCAGCAGCCCAGGCCTCCGCTGCTGTGTTACTCTTGAGCAGCAGCCCAGGCCTCCGCTGCTGTGTTACTCTTGAGCAGCAGCCCAGGCCTCCGCTGCTGTGTTACTCTTGAGCAGCAGCCCAGGCCTCCACTGCTGTGTTACTCTTGAGCATGGTTGCCAACAATTCGCTCTGGATTAGCCAGGAGACTATGGCCCCCAAGACCCCTCTGCAGACTAGCCATGGGGCTGTGCCCCTCAAACCGTCCCCTGGTTACTAACCAAACCCTAACCCACTACCAACACTATAGAGTGTAGTGTAAAGTGGGTCCTGGGTGTGGGTGTGGGTGTGGGTGTGGGTGGTGCCCCAGGGAGTGTGTGGTTGTCACATCTTGAGGCAAACTGTGAGGTGTCCTTGTGATCAGTGTGTTCACCAACACAAAACAAGCCTTACTGGCTGCTGTGCTGCCATGTTATCCACAGCACTAGTTTGCCCACACAGTAATCTTCTGTTTTGGTGAGTTATCCACACCACAACCACCACCCAGGGTCACTGGTCACTGGTCACCACATTGATGGATGGTGGACGGTGGACGGTGGACGGTGGGTATTCCGACTCAAATAGTGTATGGACTTGAGGGTCTAAGTAGTGGAGAAACGGGACAGAGCTACACTCCAACCAATAATGAAGCAGGAAGCACCTCCAGGGCCAGTGGTCCACTCTGACCAATGGCCTGCCTACACACTCAACAGTCACCTCACCTCACTAACTGTTGTAAGGTCCTCCCTTGTATGGACACCACACACCACACACCACACACCACACGCCACATAACACGTCACATAACACATCACACAGCACATAATACACCACACAGCACATAACACACCAACACACACATGCTTAGATAACACACCAACACAGCGGCCATTAGTCACATCAAATCCAGGAGCCATTTACCAGTACACAGACTATACCACCACCACCACCACCACGGCTAAATACCACCACCACCACCACCACGGCTAAATACCACCACCACCACCACCACCACGGCTAAATACCACCACCACCACCACGGCTAAGGTGTGGCGACTGCTGGCATCCCAAACCCGCGCCACCTCAGAGCCTAGTTACGGGATGTCTATACTACGCTAGTGCCGCAGCCGCCACCACCACCACCACCCGTACCAACCAAAACCACCAACTAACACTACCAACCACAACTACCACCACAACCACAATCCACAAAAATTAACCGTAACTCTCTTTATCAATAAATAGTAGTAGTAGTAGTAGTAGTAGTAAAACAGTACTAAAAAAACCACCACCACTACTACCACCACCACCACCACCACCATTCAATAACCAACATTACAACTTACGTCTCTCCCTCAGTTTCTTCTTGAAGTTGGGATCACTCCTCCTTCTATGGTCAAAATAGAGGCAATACCCAACAAATATGGCGCCAGCAACACCACACACCACTCCTAAGGCATTCCGGTACCACACAGCCATGCCTCCAGCCCCTTACAACCCTTAAAAAGCCCTAAATTTGGGTTTAAATAAGGGGTATGCAAGTACACGCTGGCTGGCTCCGGGTGTATAAGGGAAGGAACTTAAGCTTGTCTCGCTAAGGGATTCGAAACTATAGATGAGATAATTAAGGGGATTTAAGAGATTTAGGGATTTATATAGAAAGTTTTTGTTCTGTTTTAAGTTTAATTAATTTTCTTATCTCTTTTTCTATCTCTTTATTTCTTTTTTTTCTCCTTTTTTTCTCTCTTCTTCGTCTCAGTAAAGGATTGGAAACTATAGATGAGATAATTAAGGGGTTTAAGGAACTAAGGGGTTTATAAAATGGACTTGGTAATTTTTTAGGTTAATTTATTTTTTTATCTTTTTTTCTATCTCTCTATTTCTTTTAATCTCTTTTTTCTCTTTTTCGTCTCAGTAAAGGGTTGGAAACTATAGATGTGATAATTAAAGGAATTTAAGAGGTTTAGTGGTTTATATAAAGGATTTGGTTTATTTTTAGGTTTGTTTTATTTTTTCTCTTTTTTTCTTCCTTTCTTTCTCTTTCTTTTTTCTTTCTTTTTTCTCTCAGTAAGGGATTGGAAACTATAAATCAGATAATTAAGAGGATTTAAAAATTTTAGGGATTTAAAGAAAAATTGGGTAGCTTTTTAAGGTTTAGTTAATTTTTCTATCTCCTTTTCTTTTCTATTTATTTTTTTTCTCTTTTTCTCCTTTTCGTCTCAGTAAAGGATCCTAGTCTATAAGTGAGATAATCAAAGGGGTTTAAAAGATTCTGGGATTTACAGAAGAAATAGGATAAATTTCAAGGTTTATTTTATTTTTCTTTCTCTCTTTCTTCCTCTGTCTCTCTCTATCTCTCTTTTTTACTCTCTTTCTCTCTTTCGCCTCAGTAAAGGATTGGAATCTATAAGCGAGACAATGAAGGGAATTTAAAGGACTCAAGGCTTTATAGAAGAGATTGAGCTTTCTTTCACCTTTATTATATTTTCTTATCTCTTTATCTATCTCTATTTCTCTTTTTCTCTTTTTTTTCTTTTTTTTTTCTTTTTTTCTCTGCAATATTTATGTGTATTTATTTGTTTACTTAAATTCTTCTTTTTTTTTTTATATAATCGACCTCATAACTTGGTCCAGAGAGAGAGAGAGAGAGAGAGAGAGAGAGAGAGAATTTTGGTGTGTTTTTAGTGAAGAAATGTTTAAGAAAAATTGAGAGAGAGAGAGAGAGAGAGAGAGAGAGAGAGAGAGAGAGAGAGAGAGAGAGAGAGAGAGAGAGAGAAAGAAAGAAAGAGAGAGAGAGAGAGAGAGAGAGAGAGAGAGAGAGAGAGAGAGAGAGAGAAGATAAATGAAGAAAGAGAAAAAGAAAAGAAAAAAAAAAGAGAGAGAGAGAGAGAGAGAGAGAGAGACAGAGAGAGACACACAGACAGACAGACATACCCCAAAAAGCGCGGGAAAACTTAACCCATTGACACATCCTAACAAATCCTTCAATATCTGAGGATGGAAGGAATCGGATGCCACGGGGGGGCGGGTGGAGGAGCCTTAGGGATGCCTGAAGGAGGATCACTGAAGGATATGGGGTTAGGAGCGAAGGATAAGCTGAAAATCCCTTTAATATTACACGCCTCCTTAAATCGGCCGTCCTTTACTGAGTATCTAGACGGGAGCTTCAAAATAAGAGGTACTAATCTTTTTAAGGTATTTTTAAGGTATTTTAGGTATTTTAAGGGATTTTTAAGGTATTTAAGGTATTTCTAAGGCATTTTAAGGTATTTTAAGGAAATTTAAGGTATTTTTAGGATTTTAAACATATTCTAAGCTTATTTTGAGTAATATAAAGCGATTCAAGGCGAAAGAAAGCTTAAATATAGCCACAATTACTAGAAAATAGCTTGAATTAAGGTTATAACACTAATATAAGCTTTAAAACCAATAGGCTAATGTTTTTTAAGGGTGTTTTGGGTATTTTAAGCTTTTAAGGGAGAGAAAGCTTAAAAATACCACTAATATGAAGAGAAAGCTTTAGTTCAGTTATTAATGCCACAATATAAGCTTAAAAATGCCAGAATTGATAGAAGAAAGCTTAAAATTTACTTAAGTCTTATATTAATAGGCTAATTTTATTATTATTATTATTATTATTATTATTATTATTATTATTATTATTATTATTATTATTATTACTGCTACTATCACCACCACTACTACTACTACTACTACTACTACTACTACTACCTCTACCACTACTACTACTACTACTACTACTACTACTACTACTACTACTACTACTACTACTACTACTAGCCTTGTGGTAAAGACTTAATTAATGATACAAGCCTTGTGGTAAAGACTTAATGATACAAGCCTTGTGGTAAAGACTTAATTAATGATACAAGCCTTGTGGTAAAGACTTAATGATACAAGCCTTGTGGTACAGACTTAATTAATGATACAAGCCTTGTGGTAAAGACTTAATTAATGATACAAGCTTTGTGGTAAAGACTTAATTAATGATACAAGCCTTGTGGTACAGACTTAATTAATGATACAAGCCTTGTGGTAAAGACTTAATTAATGATACAAGCTTTGTGGTAAAGACTTAATTAATGATACAAGCCTTGTGGTACAGACTTAATTAATGATACAAGCCTTGTGGTAAAGACTTAATTAATGATACAAGCCTTGTGGTACAGACTTAATTAATGATACAAGCCTTGTGGTAAAGACTTAATTAATGATACAAGCCTTGTGGTAAAGACTTAATTAATGATACAAGCCTTGTGGTAAAGACTTAATTAATGATGCAAGCCTTGTGGTAAAGACTTAATGATACAAGCCTTGTGGTAAAGACTTAATTAATGATACAAGCCTTGTGGTAAAGACTTAATGATACAAGCCTTGTGGTACAGACTTAATTAATGATACAAGCCTTGTGGTAAAGACTTAATGATACAAGCCTTGTGGTACAGACTTAATTAATGATACAAGCCTTGTGGTACAGACTTAATTAATGATACAAGCCTTGTGGTACAGACTTAATTAATGATACAAGCCTTGTGGTACAGACTTAATTAATGATACAAGCCTTGTGGTACAGACTTAATTAATGATACAAGCCTTGTGGTAAAGACTTAATTAATGATACAAGCCTTGTGGTAAAGACTTAATTAATGATACAAGCCTTGTGGTACATACTTAATTAATGATACAAGCCTTGTGGTAAAGACTTAATTAATGATACAAGCCTTGTGGTACAGACTTAATTAATGATACTGACTTCAGTACCTTACATAGTAGTATAATATTTGAACTAACCCTCATTAAATTTTGGTGTCACTCTAATATATCAAAGGTCAACAATATCTCAAAGACCAAACATGTTCTCTCTCAGCATCGATCAGTGAACAATGTGCTTCCTCCTCTTGTTTTAGACGGTCAAGTTTTAGCTCCCCTTAATGGCGTGATATCTCTTGCAGTAGAAATAGACGATCATTTCAACTGTAGCGGCCATATTGAAGATGTACTATCAAAACTGTGACAGATTAGCTATATACAGTCATTTTGTATCGCGATGGTCAACATGTATTACACTCTGCCACTCTCACCTCACTCACTCTGTCTCACTCTGCCCAACCACATACATGGCTTTCATTTCTTAATAAATCAAAAATAGCAAAAGAAGACAATTTTAAGGTGTTTCTTCTCTATGAAAAATACGTTTCTACGAGAGATATTTATAGTAGAGAAAATATTGTTAGCATTGTTTCCAGACGTAAATATTTCACGCTTCTTTTTCATTTACAAATCTCTTGGACACAACTCAGTATTCTCAGTCATTGATAATCCTGTTCATATCCTGAGAAATAATGACCATTTAAGATGCCCTACCTTCACCACTACATTGTACAAGACAGCGCCACATGTCACGGCCCTAACGTGTATACCAACCTGCCAAACTAGACCGAACTCCTTGCTAATGTCCACACAACCACACACAAACAAAACAAACATATTAACTGAACAAAACTTAGCATCTACTTGTACCGTTGCTTTGTGTTGTGAGTCCCTTCATAATCACTTCATATTCTTGTCATATTCTTCAATTGAGCGCCTGTACATATGGTGTGTGAATCTGACAAGAGTATATGAGACAGGTGTGTACGTACCTTGGCGACACCTCACTGTATGCACGTCAACTGTACACTGAAACAATATTACTCCCTGTCATTATGTCACTGTCTGTCCTGCTGTCACTGTATATAACTCAAGCTCAGTTTTTCCAGTTAGTAATGTAGAAAGCTTGTCAGTCTACCTCTAGAATCGTTAAAACCACCTTAAAAACTCGTGTAAACTGAAATAAAGCCTTATGAAAGAGTTAGTGAAGCATAGAAGTGTTTCAAACAGTCTGTCTTAAAAGCTTAAACTCGACACAATTTTTCTGCTGGTCCTGTATATAACTCTTTAATTCAAACAGTCTTAAAAGCTTAAACTCGACACTATTTTCCTGCTGGCCCTGTATATAACTTCATTCAAACAGTCTGTCTTAAAAGCTTAAACTCGACACACCTTGACTGATTTAAGTGACTGTAAATCTGACTGTAGTCCTTTTAAGTGCCAATAAACTCTACTGACATCCTTTCTTCCATGCAGTGAGTCAGGCAACCCCGCAGGACACCGCGATCTTCCCTACCTGCCACCTGTCCATCATCATTCTTCCTCTCCCTCCTCCTCCTCCTCCTCCTCCTCCTCCTCTTCCTCCTCTCGTAAAGAAGAAACACTGGATCAGTTTGTTGAGAGGTTAGTGTTGTTGTTGTTGTTGTTGTTATTATTGAACCAGCTGCCTACTGTTTGCTACATAGACAGACCGCTTTGTGAACATGCTGAAGATGACAGTTGTTACAGGTGTATTTTAGGACTGTATGTCTTGTTATTAATGTTATCTTGGCCACCTGTACAGACACATGTTTAGAGAAGCTTCCTGTTTTATGCAGAGGTGACAGATGTAGGGAAATTTCTTTGTTTTAGAGAAATTTTGACTGACAGGGATGAAAAATCGCTAAAAGGGAAAGTTATGGAGAGAAATATTAGCTTTGACTCTGAATATGTATAAATAATTTAGTGTTTTGTATGATATTAATTCCTGAACGCAAGAAATAAGGAAGTTCTAGGTGGAAAAGGGAAATTTTAGCTTGTATGCAGGGAAATATTAGCTCGTCGATCTGGCAGCTCTGGTTTTATGTCAATACTGCGATGAATATGGTATGGTCATTAATGAGAAGAAGACTATAGGTTCTTGTCATTAACGGAGGGAAACAGGACGAGGCAGACATAGTGACAGGTGGCACTAGGGTACAATACACTGAACAATAGGTTGATTTAGGAGCGTGGTTCACAGACTCGGGAAGATGAAGGATGTGATGGCGTAGCATGGGGTACACAGTGAAACCATCCTTAACAAGTTCTCCATATACTGTGCAGGCAATTCACGAATCCCATACATTTGCAAGAAAAAGAGTATTTGATGCAGCTGCCATGTCATCTTCATATAGCCAAGAATCATGTAGAAGATATACAGAAACAATATAATAGATTAATGAAGTGTCTGCTAGGGGCAAGGAAGAATACCAGTGTATATCGACGTATGGTAGAAGCAGGCAAACCACATTTTCACTACATTTTAGAGAAGATGAAAAGAACACTCCTAATGTTAAAGAGTCATATAATTTATCATGAAGAGCCATTTACTTCCGTGTTTTGAGCGATGTGAGAACCTACGCCTGGATATAGAAATGTAGCAAGAGATTGATGTGATGACCAGCCTTCAGATCCTAAGACGAGGGACTATGTACGGAATAAGACACCAACACCAACCAAGCAAAATACCACCCTTCCTTCAATAGTCATGGTATCTTTCTCACAACTAAACATGTCCCAGTGGCAGATCACCATCGAGACCACCTCCTCTCACGACTTGCTCTTGTCATAACGTGGCCACACAAACAGAGACCCATGTATTGATTTCCTGCTCCATATCACAAGGTTGCCGACACAGATGCCCTTTGTTGAACTGCACTAGTCTACGTTGAACTGTGCCAATATGTAAATGAAGCACTAG
>NC_059256.1:1680493-1690493 GCF_017591435.1 Portunus trituberculatus | reverse complement strand
AGGAGGAGGAGGAGGAGGAGAAGGAGGAGGAGGAGGAGGAGGAGAAAAATTAGGAGGAAGGAGAGAGGAGGAGGAGGAGGAGGAGGAGGAGGAGGAGGAGGAGGAGGAGGAGGAGGAGGAGGAGGAGGAGGAGGAAGGAGAGAAAATTAGGAGGAAGGAGAGAAGGAGGAGAGAAGAGGAAGAGGAGGAGAGGAGGAGGAGGAGGAGGAGGAGGAGGAGGAGGAGGAGGAGAAGGAGGAGGAGGAGGAGGAGGAGGAAGGAGAGAAAATTTAGGAGGAAGGAGAGAAGGAGAGAAGAGGGAAGAGGAGGAGGAGGAGGAGGAGGAGGAGGAGGAGGTGGAAGGGGAGGAGGAGGAGGAGGAGGAAGGAGAGAAAAATTAGGAGGAAGGAGAGAGGAGGAGGAGGAGGAGGAGGAGGAGGAGGAGGAGGAGGAGGAGGAGGAGAAGAAGGAGGAGGAGGAGGAAGGGAGAGAAAAATTAGGAGGAAGGAGAGAAGGAGAGAGAAAGAGGAGGAGGAGGAGGAGGAGGAGGAGGAGGAGGAGGAGGAGGAGGAGGAGGAAGAAGAAGGAGGAGGAGGAGGAAGGAGAAAAATTAGGAGGAAGGAGGAGAGGAGGAGGAGGAGGAGGAGGAGGAGGAGGAGGAGGAGGAGGAGAAGAGGAGGAGGAGGTGGAAGGGGAGGAGGAGGAGGAGGAGGAGGAGGAGGAGATAAATAAATACAGTAAAACTCACAAATCTGAATAAATAAACACAAAACAGACAAACACACACACAAACACGCAAAATCAAAGTACGATAATGACTCCCCAATGTACGAAGGCTCTTAACAAACTTTATACACAAACACACAAATAAATTAAAAACACTAAAAAACACACTAAAAAAACACGACAAACACAAATAAAACACTAAAACACACACACAAACACGCAAAATCAAAGTACGATAATGACTCACCAATGTACGAAGGCTCTTAACAAACTTTATACACAAACACACAAATAAATAAAAAACACTAAAAAACACACTAAAAAAACACGATAAACATAAATAAAACACTAAAACACACACACAAACACGCAAAATCAAAGTACGATAATGACTCACCAATGTACGAAGGCTCTCTTGGCGTACATAAGATCGAATTTATGGTCCAGTCTAGCCCAGGCCTCAGCGATGGCGGTGGTATTGGACAGCATACACACCGCCCTCGCTACCTTGGCCAGGTCACCCCCGGGAACCACCGTGGGGGGCTGGTAGTTGATGCCCACCTGGGGGAGACACATGGGGGGGGAGGGTGTATTAGTATGGGGGGGGAGAGAGAGAGAGACTTCAAAACATCTTCAAAACACCCCAAAAACATTCCAAACACGCCAAAACACCTCAAAACACCCCAAAACATTCCAAACACCTCAAAACACCTCAAAAACATTCAAAACACTTTAAAACACCCCAAAAACATCCCAAACACCCTTAATCATCCCCAAAACACCTTAAAACACCCCAAAAACATCCCAAACACCCCAAAACACCCTTAAACATCCCTAAAACACCTTAAAACACACCAAATACATCTCAAACACCCCAAAACACCCTTAAACATCCCTAAAACACCTCAAAACACACCAAACACATCTCAAACACTCAAAAAACACCCTTAAACATCCCTAAAACACCTTAAACACACCAAACACATCCCAAACACACCAAAACCACTTGAACACCCCAAACACTCAAAACACCCCAAAACATCCCAAACATTTCCAAAACACCCAAACATCCCTAAATCACTCAAAACACCCCAAACATCTAAACACCCCAAAACAATACACCCCAAAACCCCCCAAACACACCAAAACAAAACACCCAAACACCTCAAAACACCCAAAACACCTAAAACACCCAAAAACACCCAAAACACCCCAAAACACCCCAAAACACCCTCAAACACCCCAAAACACCCCAAACACACAAAACACCCCAAACACAAAACACGCCAAACACACCAATCGACACCTGAATGGTCCTCTTCGTCTCAAACACCCTCAAAACACCCCAAAACACCTCAAAACACCTCAAAACACCCCAAAACACCTCAAAACACCCCAAAACACACCCCAAGACACGTACCTTGAAGCCAGTGGGGCACCAATCGACGAACTGAACACACTCTTCGTCTCAAACACCCTCAAAACAACCCCAAAACACCTCAAAACACCTCAAAACACCCCAAAACACCTCAAAACACCCCAAAACACCTAAAACACCCAGACACGTACCTTGAAAAGTGGGCACCAATCGACGAACTGAATGGTCCTCAAACGTCTCAAACACCCTCAAAACACCCCAAAACACCCCAAAACACCTCCAAACACCCCAAAAACACCCCAAAACACCCTCAAACACCCCCAACCCCCCGAGACACGTACCTTGAAGCCAGTGGGGCACCAATCGACGAACTGAATGGTCCTCTTCGTCTCAAACACCCTCAAAACAACCCCAAAACAAAACACCTCAAAACACCTCAAAACACCTCAAAACACCCTAATACACCTCAAAACACCCTAACCATCCCAAAATCTAGTTATACCACACCAAAACACCCCAAAACACCCTCGAACACAGCCTAATATACCTCAAAACCCCAAACACACCAAAACACCAAAACACCCCAAAACACCGGTAAAGTACCCCAAAACACCCTCAAAACAAAACACCTCAAACACCTCAAAACACCCCAAAACACCCCAAAACACCCTCAACACACCCCAAAACACCCCAAAACACCATCAACACACCCCAAAACACCTCAAACACCCCAAAACACCCTCAAAACCCCCCACCCCCGAGACACGTACCTTGAAGCCAGTGGGGCACCAATCGACGAACTGAATGGTCCTCTTCGTCTCAAACACCCTCAAAACAACCCCAAAACACCTCAAAACACCTCAAAAACACCTCAAAACACCCCAAAACACCCTCAAAACACCCCCAACCCCCGAGACACGTACCTTGAAGCCAGTGGGGCACCAATCGACGAACTGAATGGTCCTCTTGGTCTTAATAGCGGCAATAGCGGCATTCACGTCCTTGGGAACCACGTCACCCCGGAAGAGCAGACAGCAAGCCATGTATTTCCCGTGCCGTGGGTCGCATTTCACCATCTGAGAGAGAGAGAGAGAGAGAGAGAGAGAGAGAGAGAGAGTGAGAGAGAGAGAATGTTTGTTATTGTGGTGTGTGTCTAGTTTTTGTTTAGAAAGAGAGAGAGAGGGAGGGAGATAGATAGAGAGATAGATAGATAGATAGATAGAGAGAGATAGAGAGAGAGAGAGATAGAGAGAGAGATGCTACTACTACTATTACTACTGCTACCACAACTACCACCACCACCACCACCACAATTACCACCACAACAAAAACAGAGAGAGAGAGAGAGAGAGAGAGAGAGAGAGAGAGAGAGATCATCACACCAACACCAACAACAACAATCACTCCTACTACCACGAGAGAGAGACTGCAACCACCACCACCACTACCACTACCACCACCACCACCACCACCACCACCACCACAACACACACAGAGAGAGAGAGATCACACCAACACCAACACCACCACCAACAACAACAATCACTCCTACTACCACGAGAGATAGACTGCAACCACCACCACTACCACTACCACTACGACCACCACCACCACCACTATTACCACCACAACACACAGAGAGAGAGAGAGAGATCACACCAACAACAACACCAACACCACCAACAACAATCACTCCTACTACCACGAGAGAGAGACTGCAACCACCACCACTACCACTACCACTACGACCACCACCACCACCACCACCACCACTGACCTGATTAGCGGGTTCAAAGCAGGCATTAGTGATCTCAGCCACAGACAGCTGCTCGTGATAAGCCTTCTCTGCACTGATGACAGGGGCGTAGGTCACCAGGGGGAAGTGGATGCGTGGGTAGGGCACCAGGTTGGTCTGAAACTCCGTCAGGTCCACATTGAGGGCGCCGTCAAACCTGCAGAAGGCGGTGAAGGAGGAGGAGGAGGAGGAGGGAGTTGAGAGCCTTAATAAAAGCACCTTTATTAACTAACACTGGAGCCTTAAAAAAATGACCTTAAGATACTACATGCACCGTTACAACACCTAAAACACCCTTAAATATCCCCAAAAACACCCAAAAACACCCAAAACACCCCAATAATACCCACACCACAACACCCCACAACACACCAAAAACACACCAAATCTACCTTAAACACCCCAAAAACACCCTAAAACACACCAACACCACCTAAAACACCTAAAACCACCTAAAATACCCTAAAACACCTAAACACCCCAAAACACAGCAAACACCCCAAAACACCTAAAACACACCCTCAAACACACCACATCCTCAAACACCCTAAAACACACCCCAAAACACTAAACACCAAAAACACCCCTAAACACCCTAAACACACCTAAACACCCTAAAACACACCACATGCCTCAAACACCCTAAAACACACCCAAAAGACACTAAAACACCCTAAAACACCCCAAACACCCTAAAACACACCATATGCCCTCAAACACCCCTAAAACACCCCTAAAACACACCACATCCCCTCAAACACCCTAAAACACCCCAAAACACCTAAACACACCTAAAACACCCTAAAACACACCTCAAAACACTAAACACACCACCCTCAAAACACACCTAAACACCCTAAACACACCACATCCCTCAAACACCCTCAAACACCTAAACACCCTAAACACACCACATACCCCTCAAACACCCCAAAACACCTCTAAAAAAACACCCTCAAACACACCACATCCCCTCAAACACCCCTCAAACACCCCAAACCCCCGGCAACCCCCACCTGAGGGAAGCAGTAATAGAGGACACGATCTGGCCAATAAGTCTGTTCAAGTTAGTGTAAGTTGGCCTCTCGATGTCCAAATTCCTCCTGCAGATGTCATAGATCGCTTCGTTGTCTACCATGAAGGCGCAGTCGGAGTGTTCCAGGGTGGTGTGGGTGGTCAGGATGGAGTTGTACGGCTCCACCACCGCCGTAGCCACCTGGGGAAAGGGATCGGATTCGGTTAAAAAGGGTTCGATTCTGTTTAAAAGGGTTCGATTCTGTTTAAAAGGGTTCGATTCGGTTTAAAAGGGTTAGATTCGGTTTAAGAGTGTTAGATTCAGTTTAAAAGGATTAGACTGCATTATAAGAGATTAGAAAAGGTTTACAAGACTTAAAAGGGGTTAGGAAGGATTTGGAAGGGTTCAGAAGGGTTAGATAAGGTAAAGAAGGGTTCAGGAAGGTTATAAAGGGTTAGATTCGGTTTAAAAGGGTAAAATTGCATTATAAAGGATTAGGAAAGGTTCAGAAGACTTAAAAGGTGTTAGGAATCATTAGGAAGGGTTCGGAAGGGTTACATAAGGTTAGAAAGGGTTAAGAAGGTTCACAAGTGTTAGAAAGGGATTAACACACCACAACACACTCAACACACTCCACACACCGGGACAGCGAGGCCACAACCCCTCCAGTTACACCCCGTACCTATTTACTGCTGCCTCAACACACCCTACACATTAACACACCACAACACACTCCACACACCGGGACAGCGAGGCCACAACCCCTCCAGTTACACCCCGTACCTATTTACTGCTGCCTCAACACACCCTACACATTAACACACCACAACACACTCCACACACCGGGACAGCGAGGCCACAACCCCTCCAGTTACACCCCGTACCTATTTACTGCTGCCTCAACACACCCTACACATTAACACACCACAACACACTCCACACACCGGGACAGCGAGGCCACAACCCCTCCAGTTACACCCCGTACCTATTTACTGCTGCCTCAACACACCCTACACATTAACACACCACAACACACTCCACACACCGGGACAGCGAGGCCACAACCCCTCCAGTTACACCCCGTACCTATTTACTGCTGCCTCAACACACCCTACACATTAACACACCACAACACACTCCACACACCGGGACAGCGAGGCCACAACCCCTCCAGTTACACCCCGTACCTATTTACTGCTGCCTCAACACACCCTACACATTAACACACCACAACACACTCCACACACCGGGACAGCGAGGCCACAACCCCTCCAGTTACACCCCGTACCTATTTACTGCTGCCTCAACACACCCTACACATTAACACACCACAACACACTCCACACACCGGGACAGCGAGGCCACAACCCCTCCAGTTACACCCCGTACCTATTTACTGCTGCCTCAACACACCGGGACCTACACACCCTCCAGTTGCCTACTGCTGCCTCAACACACCTACACATTAACACACCCAACACACTCACAACCGGGACAGCGAGGCCACCCCTCGATTGTGAGCCAAGCTGCTGCTAACCACTACAGTACGCGGACCCTCTGATTGTGAGTGTGTGTGTGTGTGTGTGTGTGTGTGTGTGTGTGTGTGTGTGTGTGTGTGTGTGTGTGTGTGTGTGTGTGTGTGTCTGTGTGTCCTGTCTGTGTGTGTGTGTGTCTGTGTGTGTGTGTGTGTGTGTGTGTGTGTGTGTCTGTCTGTCTGTCTGTCTGTCTATCTGTCTGTCTATCTGTCTGTCTATCTGTCTGTCTTTTTGTCTGTCTGTCTGTCCCTGAGTGTCTGTCTGTCTGTCTGTGCGTGTGTATGTCTGTCTCTGAGTGTGTGCGTGTGTGTGTCTGTCTGTCTCTCTGTCTATCTATCTGTCTATCTGTCTGTCCCTGAGTGTCTGTCTCTGAGTGTCTGTGCGTGTGTATGTCTGTCTCTGAGTGTGTGTGTGTGTGTGTGTCTCTCTGTCTATCTATCTGTGTGTCTGTCTATCTGTCTGTGAGTGTCTGTCTCTGTGTGTGTGTGTGTGTGTCTGTCTCTCTGTGTGTGTGTGTGTGTGTCTGTCTCTCTGTCTATCTGTCTGTCTATCTGTCTGTCTTTCTGTCTGTTTGTCTGTCCCTGAGTGTCTGTCTCTGAGTGTCTGTCTCTGAGTGTCTGTGCGTGTGTGTGTGTGTGTGTGTGTGTGTGTGTATCTGTCTGTCTATCTGTCTGTCTTTCTGTCTGTCTTTTTGTCTGTCTGTCTGTCTGTCCCTGAGTGTCTGTCTGTCTGTCTATCTGTCTGTCTATCTGTCTGTCTTTCTGTATGTCTGTCTGTCCCTGAGTGTCTGTCTGTCTGTCTGTGCGTGTGTATGTCTGTCTCTGAGTGTGTGTGTGTGTGTGTGTGTGTGTGTGTGTGTGTGTGTGTCTGTCTATCTGTCTGTCTGTCTATCTGTCTGTCTTGTCTGTCTGTCTCTGAGTGTCTGTGTGTGTGTCTGTTTGTCTGTCTATCTGTCTGTCTGTCTTTCTGTCTGTCTGTGTGTCTGTGCGTGTGTATGTCTGTCTCTGAGTGTCTGTGTGTGTGTCTGTCTCTGTGTGTGTGTGTGTGTGTGCGTGTGTGCGTGCGCCTGACCTGTGGTGCTGGGTAAATGGCAAACTCCAGCTTGCTCTTCTTGCCATAGTCAACAGAGAGGCGCTCCATCAGCAGGGAGGTGAACCCAGACCCGGTGCCGCCCCCGAAGGAGTGGAAGATCAGGAACCCTTGCAGCCCTGGACACCGAAAAACATCCTTCAACACCCATAAAACACCATAAATATCCCTTAAAACACCATAAAAGTCTCTAAAAACACTAAAAATCTCTTAAACACTAAAAATCTCTTAAAAACCCTAAAAAATCCCTAAACACCCTAAAAATCTCTCAAAAACACTAAAATCCTAAAATCCCTAAAAACTCTAAAACAAAAATCCCTAAACACCCTAAAAATCTCTAAAACCCTAAAATCCTAAAACTCAAAATCCTAAAAACTAAAATCCTAAAAACCTAAAATCCCTTAAAAAATCTTCAACACCCCTAAAAATCCCAAAAAAACTAAAAATCCCTTGAAAACCCTAAAAATCCCTTAACAACCCATCAACACCCTTAAAAAAT
The DNA here is from genome assembly GCF_017591435.1 of Portunus trituberculatus. Taxonomy (NCBI): domain Eukaryota; kingdom Metazoa; phylum Arthropoda; class Malacostraca; order Decapoda; family Portunidae; genus Portunus; species Portunus trituberculatus. Next base: position 1,682,477 of record NC_059256.1, on the reverse strand, counting down.
CTTTAAAACCCATAAAAAAAACCCTTAAATACCTTAAAAATACCTCAAAACCCTAAAAAAAATCTGCAAAAAAATCCTTAAACACTCTTAAAAACCTTAAAAATCCCTTACAAACTTCAAAACCCTTAAAAACACGATCCAACCCCTTTAAAGACGATCCGATCCCCTTACCGGTGCACTGATCGGCCAGCTTGCGGACTTTTTCCAGCACCACGTCAACGATCTCCTTGCCAATGGTGTAGTGGCCCCTGGCATAGTTGTTGGCGGCATCCTCCTTCCCTGTGATCAGCTGCTCTGGGTGAAACAGCGCCCGGTAGGTTCCGGTCCGCACCTCGTCTGTTGAGAGAGAGAGAGAGAGAGAGAGAGAGGGTGAGAGAGAGTGAGTGTGTGTGTGTGTGTGTGTGTGTGTGTGTGTGTGTGTGTGTGTGTGTGTGTGTGTGTGTGTGTGTGTGTGTGAGAGAGAGAGAGAGAGAGAGAGAGAGAGAGAGAGAGAGAGAGAGAGAGATGTTCCTCTTTAAGTATTGATCTAACCCCTCTCTCTCTCTCTCTCTCTCTCTCTGCTTCTCCTGCTTTGCTTTAAAGAGAGAGAGAGAGAGAGAGAGAGAGAGAGAGAGGGGTCGTGCAAAGCGGTAAGCTACCACCGCAGAAACCCCCTTAAATTTCCTTCTAGTAGCATCCAAACCCTTAAAACCCTCTAGATATACTTAAATCCCCTTCTAATAGCATTTAAACCCTTAAAACCTTCTTCAAAGAGGATCTGAACCCCTAAAATGACAGAAGGTTCCAGGTCCACAAACCCGACTTTACTACCTCTATACCCTTAAAACTCCCTTGAAAATCTCTAAATCCCCTTCTGATAATATACAAACCCTTAAAACTCCCTAAAAACCCTTAGATCTTCTTTAATCAGGCATCCAAACCTTTTCAAACCCCTTAAAACTCTTAAATTTCCTTCTCAGAGTTTCCAGACCCTTAAAAACTCCTTAAATAATATATAATTCAATTTTTAACACTGAAATCTCTTTTAAACCCCTCAAATCACCTTAAAATGCATCAAATCCCTTATAAACTCCATTAAAAAACACCAAATCCCCTTTAAAAGCATCCAATCCTTTAAAAGCATCCAATCCCTTTTAAAAGCATCCAATCCCCTTTAAAAGCATCCAGTCCCCTTTTAAACCCTAGAATCCCTTCCTCACCAATGACAGAGGGTTCCAGGTCAACAAAGACGGCGCGGGGGACGTGTTTGCCGCTGCCGGTCTCGCTGAAGAAGGTGTTGAAGGAGTCATCGCCGCCTCCCACAGTCTTATCGGAAGGCATTTGACCGTCAGGCTGGATCCCATGTTCCAGACAGTACAGCTCCCAGCATGCATTGCCGATCTGCACGCCAGCCTGTCCCACGTGTACGCTGATACACTCACGCTGGCAGACACAGAGAGAGTTAGTGTGTGAGAGAGAGAGAGAGAGAGAGAGAGAGAGAGAGAGAGAGAGAGAGAGAGAGAGAGAGAGAGAGAGAGAGAGAGAGAGAGAGAGAGAGAGAGAGAGAGAGATTGGGTGTAATATTATTAGTATTAGGAGTATTTTAACCCCTTCAGTACTGGGACACATTTTTACCTTGAGTTTTGTGTACCATTAGACCATTTTATTGACATTAGCAAGGGTGTATGGAGGGCAGAAGATTAATGGCCACAGTCTTCACCATTTTAATTGAGTTTTGTGTACCATTAGACCATTTTATTGACATTAGCAAGGATGTATGGAGGGCAGAAGATTAATGGCCACAGTCTTCACTATTTTAATTGAGTTTTGTGCACCATTAGACCATTTTATTGACATTAGCAAGGGTGTATGGAGGGCAGAAGATTAATGGCCACAGTCTTCACTATTTTAATTGAGTTTTGTGTACCATTAGACCATTTTATTGACATTAGCAAGGGTGTATGGAGGGCAGAAGATTAATGGCCACAGTCTTCACCATTTTAAT